>NW_015151151.1:424292-432636 GCF_000732505.1 Cyprinodon variegatus | reverse complement strand
CATAAAAACATGAATTCAAAGTATAACTGAAAAATCAAAAAGAATCATGACATTGGGAGGCTTGATATGCTGGAATAGACAATCTGGAACTTGGGGTCTTGCTAGCTTTCGTAGTAGGAGGCCTTGAAAGCTGCTGTTGAGCAAACAACCTAACATTGAAACCGTGAAGCATATTTTTCAGAACATTTATTTGACACATTAATCCACACTTACATGACAGATGTGCTTGATCTGAGCAATATCTATTCTCCTGTGTACCATGCTGCAAATCCTCTCCAGAAAAGTTTAAAACTTTATCCCGTAATTATTTTTAATTGAGGAATGCCTTTCATTTAAAAGACATAATGTTTTAAACCACGTTTTATTTTCTTTAAAGTTTCTTTTTTGAACTTTGTTTGAAATCACATCTGCTGGATAAATCTTCATGAGAATCTGCTAATAAAAATAAGAATGTAGAGCTGTTAACCTACAGCATAGTTCAACAGGTATATTCCACCTAGAAAGCATTGGATTTAGCATATTTTCCCTGTCTATACAGCAGTTCTCTTCGTGCTTATCAATACTATAATTAAACCTTCAACCGTTATAATTAAAAAAATATATATTATCCTTAAATCTGGGTCTAAACTCTTCATTAAAATACTTTCAACGTTTGATAGAGGTGCTAGTACCGATAAGAATTCCCTTCCCATTTTTTCTCTCACAGACACTCTCTGAATACAAAAAAAGAGAGATACAGAAATCAATCCTACAGCTCCCCCAAGTGGGCTTACTAATGTCTTGCAGTTGAGGTGTTCATAACAAGCAAGGCGCAATAATTAGATATTTTTTGGTATTGTTTGAATCCTTATCCCAAACTCACCATTCATTGGTTGTAAATCACTAATATATGAGAAACATCTAAACATATATCAATAGTTACAGCCTATCTCATAAGCAATAAGGATCATATCTGATTTTTTTGACCTATCAAAATGTGTCTTAATCAATAGTTGCTTAAGTTTGACTGTTGTACTACTTCTGTATGATGTTGGACCATTCTCCGAAGAATGTTCTTTAGTTTGTGACTGAAGGCTCCATATTTTAATATATCAATCACCCTGAAATAAAGCAGCTCTGAAACTGAAGGTGCAAACCTGTATTGTGGTTACATATAAAAAACTTGGCAACAAACATATTTTATTAGGATCTAAAGACTGCTACAGGCAGCCTGTTAGTTTTACTCATGCAAAGTAAAATACGGGACTATCAAGAGGATCCCATAGAGCTGTGTGTTGAAAAACAGGTAAACAGGAGATAGTAGCTAATTTAACTTGGTGGCTGGCCTCTTATTTGTGTATTATTATCTTTAAAACAAAAGCAGCCTTATGGTGAGGTTTGTTCACCCAATAGTATGAGATTGAATACATTACTCGTTTCCCCACAATAAAATATATTTTCTATAGAAATCCTTACGAGTGTGAACAAAGAAATATTAACGTGTCCCATTTTCCTCTCCTACTAACAAGGAGCCCAATAAATTTCTTAAAGGGGAACGCCGTTTTTTTTTACATTTGGCCCTTGATTTTACGTTATTACATTATGTTCTACTCATCCATATAAGCTTTGTGTCATTTGGAGCCGTTGTGAAGATATTCTGTTAGGTTATATCTAAGTAACGTCTTCCTATGGGCAACGACTTGAAGGCACAAACTTAATTGTTCATAATTTATTCTTTATGGTACGCCAGCATTCATAACATGTAGGCGAATCACATCCGCAGTTATATTTTTTATATTTATATCTTTTAAAAACAAAGCGGTGTGTGTATTACAGGTCTGCTGTGGATCAGCGGACCTGAGGCAGCTGCAGGGGGAAGGCAGAGCATTGCCCATCACTGGCACTCTGGTTGTGGGAGAAACACATGTAAATGACCACGATATTCTGACAGAAGATGATTATCCATGTGAGTCAATTACCTGGTTTAACAGTTCAGTTCATCCTTTGGGGTGAGGCATGATCCAGCAGATGGACCACAAATGAGATGCGGCGCTGAGCCGTCCAGAGCGAACCCGACAAAGCAGACCCAGTAAGCAGCAGGAGACTAATCCAGCTCAGGGAAACAGTTCAGAACCGGACCGTTCTCAGTTCCAGGAGTCCGTGTGGATCGGATCAGGGATTCCGATCCACACAGTAACTGACCACAATGAGCTCAGACAGGTTTGGAGTTAAAGGTTATGAGTCAAGCAGCAACCTCAGACAGTCATGCTCAGATGGAGACAGGTGGGCACAGTGATTGAGAGGAACAGAGACAAGACATGGTAACAGGAGAACTGCAGAACTTTAAACTGGCTCCACCCAGGAGCCAGGATCACAGGAATTAAAACTGACTCTCCCTACACGACAAGCCAAAACCGAACGTGCTCAGCGGAGAAGAGCCGGGACACGATCAGGAGACATGAGACAACACTAACATCCTCTCGACACACAGGCCCCCCAAGAGTCAGGACATGAACCAGGGACTTAACTAAAACTCAAAAACAAACACGAATAGCTTACACGGATAATGATCAGGCCCCATAGCTAGGCTGAACCGTATATAAAGTAGCATGAGCAGGTGGATAAGTTCAATGATAATTAGAGAGCGGGGAGGGTACGGCAGGTGAATGAAGTGAGTAATTTACCAAGATTTGGTTTATGATTTGGTTTATTAATTAGGTTTTTGTGCGGACCCAAATGCAGAGGCTGAGAGGCAGGGGTGAGTTCTTTGAAGATTCAATTAATTATAACAGGTAACAAAACAGGAATCCAAAAATCCAACATAAAAATTAAACACAAAGCAGAACCATGGGGACATCAGGGGAAAACAATCATGAGGAGCCAGGGTAAGACGAAGAAAGACAAGGAACCAACACTGAGGGACTGCAGAGCGAGAGTATTTATGGCTGACTGAACAAAGGCAGGACTAACGAGCTGATAAGGAGCAGGTGTGAGTAGAGCTGACGAGGAAGCCAAGGGAAAAGAAAACAAGGGGGCAACAGAGGACAAGCAAAGAAAAACCTAAGAAACTTTAATAAATCCAGAATACACAAATAAAGCTAGAAAACAAAGAAAAACCTGGATAAACTTGAAACTGAAAACTTAGAGAAAACCAACAGAACCAAGATTGTTACATAATTAGATCAACAACCAGGGCTGCAAATCTGATATCATTAAAGAGTGATGCTCATTGTTGTATCACGTGTCAATATGGAATGAATTTGGTCAATTGTAAATGCCTTACATGCTATTTAGAGTTTTCCTATAGTAGGTTTGAGAAGCTCATGGCCACGCCACTCCTCCACTTCCACAACATCCTCAAAACGTAACCTCCCCTGATTGCTACGCTCACATCCCCTCTGGAAGGTCTCCTGGCCCTGATGGTGTGTCACCGTCTTGTGTGAAAGTCTGTATTGACCAACTCGCCCCCAACTTTACACAGATCTACTGCAGATCACTGGAGCAGTGCAAAGTTCTTTCCTGCGCCAACGCTCTACACTGGTTCATTTCTGTTTAGAATCTCTTGATAGTCTTGAGATTTAATTTCCCCCCGCAGCTATTAAGCAAAGTAGCCCCAGAACATATCAATGTCCTTCATGTTTCAAACTGGGGAAAATGTTCTTAATATGCTTAATTTGTTTTCCATCTGTGAATGCAGAGCTGATATGTCTTGGCAAAAGTTAAATTTTTCTCACATGCGTCAATAGGACATTATTCCAGAGATGTTTTGGCCTGTCAACATGCAGTTTACCTGATTCTACCCTGGGTTTTTATTATTTGTTTTCAACAACGATGTCTCCCTTGTTAGTCTCCTATTAAGTTATTGACTTAAACAATGACAAATGGAGCCATCTGATCCTTAAGCTTGAAGTTTTTTCAAGGCTTGTTTGTTGCCACTCCCAATATCTATCTTTGATTTGTCATCACTTTTCCTCCTCCGTATATTGATTTTTGTTATAGTCCCATGGATCTTAAATTTCTGAATAATATGTGCATCTGTGGTTCCAGGAACTGCTTGGAGATGGTCTTAAAGCCTTTACCTTTAACATTCTAATTCTAAAATCTTTTGTGAAAACACTTTCCGTCACTTTTGCTGTTCCATGTTGAGTGTGGTACATACCATGACATCAAACACGCATAGTCACTACCTGTAGCACCATGTGTAGGAAAGCTGACTGATTGCAAGATTGTAGACACCTCTGATGCTAATTAATGGACACAACTTGATTTAACATGTACCCTTTGTCACTATATTTTCAGTCTTTTCTAGGGGTACCTTAATTTTTGTCCAGGATTGTTTCAAGAGTTTGTTTCTTAAAATGATTCAGTAAATGAAAGGGGTACCAACAATTATGTCCACATGAATATTTTTGTTAAACCATGTAAGGTGGGCTGTGTCAATCGATTCAGTCAGAAAAAAAGATTGTGGGCAACCGTGTAGCTCCTTGCAACAGCTACAAATGTCAGGAGTTTCTTATGCTAAATTAACGGTTGCTAGGAACCATACCGCTCACTGTTCGTAGCTTGGGGGTTGGCAACCCGTCGCTCTTTAGTGCCCCCTGCGTCTCACTGGGCTTTTTTCAAAGCAAGTAAAATGGAAAATGATGGATTTTTGTTTGTTTATTTCTTTTTAATAGCGAGTAGGAGAAGAAACAAACACACTTTATGTTTTCTATTGCTGTGAAAATTTTTATAGTAAATACATTTAAACAATAAATTTAAACGTTTCTTTCAACAAAGATTTGCGTCATAGCCTGCGACGCACGTTTCACTGCGGCACGGTGCCAGGAGGAGGCTGTTGGGGAAAAAAACAGTGGGTGGACTGTAATTAAATTATATCGGCTTATTTCGTTTAAATAGTTTTCTTACCTTGTCAAAAGGCTGCTGTCGCAGGCTGCGTTTTATTGCACTGTTACTCCTATAAGGGGGGAAGAGGATTGTATTGTTACTGTGGTTTGAAAAGGAGTGCATTTTATTTCCATGTCAAGGTTTACAATTACAGGAGTCCTATTTTGCATATTCTTTTTTTTTCTTTTCAAATCCTCAAAATAAAAATGAGATTTTTTTTTCTTGTGTTTCTGTAGTTACATCAATTCAAGAAATCATAATACATTAACACTGTAATGCAAGTTAAACTTAAAGCATCAAATATTGTACAGCAGATTAGTCACCATGTGACCTTTTGGACCTTTCTCTGCATGGTTTCAAAAGCGTAGTGTAAATGGGGCTTTAGTCTGTTCTAAACTGGTCCCTACACGTTCACAGGTTCAATTGTCATAGTAACCAAGTCAGACTCAGAGAAAGCCTGCTTGATGAAACCCATATACACCAAAATAAGCCAGTGTTGGCCAACTAAGTCTGGTTTATGGACTTCACCAGTTTTCTAAATTACTCAAAATAATCCTTCTCTGGATTAAATGACTACAGGCCTTACCATACTTACCAGACCAGGTTGGGGCCCAAAAACTATTTTTTTACCTGCTTTTTGTGCCAAATAAATCCCCACACTGATAACATATTAAAGAAAGTGTATAAATACAGACTATAAAGGGCAACTTTCAAAGACGAAGAATGAGAAAGAAGGGTCCAAAGCTAAACCTCCCAATATTTTCAAGGCCATCAAAATAATACTATTGACAATAATCAAAAGTTCAATTCACTTTATTCTTATAATGCTGTCCCAACACGTCACTTCAAGGCACTTTACAATTCAACTAGATCATGCAGTCAGATTGGTTCAAAGTTTTCTATCTAAGGAAAACCATCAGATTGCATCAATTCACTGACCCAACAGCAGTCCCTCACACCAACCAGGCTTCTACTTTGCACTGATTTCTCCATGTGTCTAAGTGCGATAGCATAACAATTATTTATGGGCAAAGGAACCCATCCTTACGCCCCTCCAAAATGAATGCAACCCAGCTGGCTGAAAATATTTCATATTTTGGATTATAAAGATTCCCTTTAGGAGTGTGTGTTTGCATAGCAGGTTTTACCAATTATCTCAGTTTTTTCCTTGAATGGACCTAACCCTTCTTCTTGTCCTTTGACTGCTTGGTAGTTGGTGAATTATAATTTAAGTCCAGATAATATGCAAGGCTTGTATTTGCTCTTTTATTATTTGGTCTTTATCATTCTGATTCCCATCAAATCATTTATTCAGTGTCTTAAAGAGTATTTTAACCTCTTACACCCTCAGGGGGTATAAATAAATTTCTGCCTGACAAAAACACACAAAAGTAAATCACTTATAGCCTCACAGCTATTAGATTTAAGAAGAAACTTTTGGTACCTCTGTAAAGTTAAGATGTCATAGAATGGTTTTCTGGTGTCAGCACCATTGTAGCTTTGACCCTGCCTGAAATATTAGGGACAAAATACAAAATATTTTGCATTTTTTGAACCTCGCCAAAATTTTCTTTGAAATAAACATTGCAAAACACTACCAAAATATTATTTATAGCACAAAAAAGTAGTACAGACTTTTAAATCTAAATGTTGTGTAAAAATATACCAAATTTGGACTCAATCAGATGAATCGTATTTATTTTAGGATGGTATTAGTGAGATATTTCTTAGGCGGAGGGGCCATTTTGGCACATTTATCCAAAAATGTCACCAAACTGTGCCAAATGTGTTTTTTACATCAATACTGGGGGTTTGATAAAATTACGAGGTCACGTAGCAGCTGGACCCACCGATGGGTCCGTAGGGTTCTAGGGGTTAAGGTTTATGTATCATTAAGTCAAAACAAAGAGGAAGAAAACGTCAATAAAAATCAAATTTTTACCCACCATATGATATGAACACATGTATTTGTTATAGCCTACCTAAATAAATGTGTTATATTTCTGATACAAACGCTACTTTCCCTTTGAGAATTCTTGTTTAGAAGCAGGAGTGCTGGCCTAGTTGTTACAGCATTGCACTTGGGTATACTGTAGGAGGTTCTGAGTTCAAGTCCCACACACTGCTTAGTCCCACCCTTAACCCCTGCTCCCAAAGGGGGATGGGTTAAATGCAGAGAGATAATAAAAAAAAAAAAAAGATAGATTAAAAGACCCCCCCAAAGTTTAAAAGAGGAGAGAAACTAGAATGTGTGGAAGCGTGGAAGTTTATTTAAACAGTCCATCGAAACATAAAGCAACAGCTTAAATATGGCACATTAAACTTTGTTATGTCGGGGACTTGTGTTAATTATATCCTAAAACTAGCAAGAGTGGTTAGTATTCAAAGTAATAATCTTCTTCACTTTGTCTCATCGCAGGGTTTTCTATAAAAATACAAAAGCATTGAATAAGAAATACATGTGTGTGAGTACAAAGGGACAGAAAGCCAAAGGGGAGTTAGCTTCTCTCTGTCTGTAACACCTTCATTTCAGCTGCTAATGTGAGTATTTGCTTCACGCTTTGTTTTTGTCTGAGCTCTCTTGCTCCGCCTCTCCCCCTCCACTGCCAAAGCGGCGGTTCAGCTCTGATGTCAGCACTGAGCAACAGGATTTCTGTGAAAAAGCAGGAAAGCCATGAAGAAACATACGTCACAAACCTGACTTTGTCATATGTACCTCTGTGCTTACCTTGCCATCTTTAGCTTGGTTACGGGCCCTGGATAAAAGCTCAAGAAGGGCCAGCAGCAGCCCGATGCCCAGTCCTAGTCCCAGGAGCAGGAAAAGGCCTCGCAGGTTGTGGGGATTTAGTGCCTCAGACATTTGAGCTTCACCAAACCCAACACAGCTGCTGGCCCACCACTTCTCCCTCAGGTGTGTTAACTCACCTGACTCACTAAGCTGGAGAATGGCAATGGTCAGGTTCTTTACCAGTGGAGAACCTGATGGGGCAGGAGATAAGGTGTGAAATCTGAAGGCTTCTAATGAAACAGAACTTATATTTCATGCCAAGATAATAGCTATAAAAAATTACTGCTTTTTTTCATTGTTTTTTTTTTAAGAGGGAGATTTTAATGTTAAATATCTGAAGTTTTTAGAACATTTGTTAAAGTTTGGTTTTCTGTGCACTGAGAAGATGAAAACTGGATGCAGTATAGTATAATTTTAAAGATAAAGTCCAGTCATACTTAGAATACAAACTTCTGAAAGTACTTCAAGTATTAAATTATTAAATACTTTTCAATAAATGATCAGTGTTTTAAATTAAGAGCAATTTTCATTTGAATGTTTTTTACTGGAGATATCCATGTTTGTCAAGGAACACTACTGCCACCTACTGGTTTGTGATGTCACGGTGCGGTATCGGCTGTTTGTCACAACGCGCTATTATCCAAGTCATCTTGAAAACATTCTTCTTCCAAATGTTGGCTACATATTACG
>NW_015151151.1:414219-423562 GCF_000732505.1 Cyprinodon variegatus | reverse complement strand
AATCAGCTAACCAGTATTTTCGCCCCTTCCCAAAATTACTTCAACGGAAGGTTTCCAGATGGATATGCGGAGCAAATCCATCTGGCGGAGTCAGGTTAGGAGAATGGCGCTAGGCTTACTGCACCGTGACGTCACTGCCAGAAGATGTCAGGAGGGAGGTGTTACTATATTTGGGCAAAAATGGCCGCTCCCAGACTCAGCGATCACAACGAAAACTATTATTTTTATGTTTTTTACTGATTAACGCTAAATTCATTAAATTACAGTGAACCTATTAGTTTTAGATATAAATAATGACCCATTGGTTATTCCTTGCTGACTGGACTTTTCCTTCCTGTCTAACAGGGCAAATCGAAAGACATATTTCATTGTATTACTTCTCATTCTTGCAAAAACAAAAGTTCCAATTGTCTGATAAACCACAACCTCTTATTTAACTGAAGCTACTATTTAGCACATTGTTTTAATTCTCCATTTATACTTTGATTTAAAATAAACATGCACAGGACTGTTTGATGCACTCAGTGTTTAAAAGGATAAAGAAATATATCCATTTCTCTAGTGATTGGTTTTATCTGTCATGATAGCAATTGGCACATCCCTGCTAGAAACAGTTATTTAACGGACACATTTTTGCAAAACATTTTTCTATTTCATCTTACGTTACATATATTTCTAAATTATTTATGACTCTTTATGGTCGGACCACAGAGCCTTTTATTAAATAAATTTTAAAATTACTATTAAGTGTATGTTTTTTGTATTCGTAAATTATTTTTTTTATTATTATTTTATTTCTAAGCCTTATCTTACTGCTAAATAATTTGTTGGATTTGAGTAACATTAGTTCATTATAAAGCATATGATCTTTACAGCTAAATGTTCCAGTTTAAATATAGTTTACCTACCAACCTGAACTGTATTTAGTGATCAGGTTTTATGAAACATATCTGCTACTATTAGAATTTATTCAAATTAATATTAAGACAGCTTAATTAAAATTGTGTGAAGTTTTATTCTGATTCCAAAAATAAATCTGTGGAGTCTAAAAGGACCCTGACAGATGCGCTCTTCTTACCCAGAGGAGCAGCGATGCTGTATGACCTCATAGAGACGACCTCCTGTGCACGGGTCAATCCACAGTAACGGGCCACAGCCAGGTCCAGGGACACTGCTTCACCAATAAAGGCAAAGTTACCCTCCTGAGCGAGGCGAATCCCCTCCGCAGTGGAAGCCACATAGCTTTTTTTACGCTCCATGTGCTGATGAATACGACGGTACACAGGATTGTTTGAATTCTAAGGAAAGGAGACACAGTGAGGTTCAATAAACTCCAAGTTCAGACATTTCAACATGTCTGAGCCATTGATAAATACTAAGAGTTACTGTGCCTTGAAAAAGAGCATAGTGGATCCATTTTCAACTGTTCCATAATTGATTACGTCCTGATTGGCCAGGTCCTCAAAGCTTGAGATGGAGATGCTTTTGCTCTTGGAGTGCAGCAAGGTATTGAAGTTGGCAAAGTAGCAGGCCAGCAGCAGCACAGCAAATATCCACCAGATGGCGCTGACCAAACGTCCAGACAGAGCTTTAGGGTGAGGGCCCGCACCTGGGAGAGGACAAGGATGGCATCACCTCTTATCAGCCTATAAAAGCAGGTTTTATTTCCAAACTAAGAAGCCTAATAGTTCACCAATGTATGTAACTAGGGAATAATTGGATCTCTAATGTTCCTTTTAAGCATCATTCCTCTTCATTCAAAAAGAAAAAGTAAGAAGCAGAGCTATGACATCATCATTTTTAAATGGCTCTGTGTCCATAAGCTTTATTGAAATCTAACAAATTTGAAAATCAAACTGAAATGGACTTAATTGGCTCCAAAGGCTACCTGGCAAAGCTGCCAAAAAGTATTTATAAAAGGTAATTTTAAACATTATGGGAGTAAAATGAGTTTGATTCTAATTCTTGCAGAAAGTTAATAGAGTAATTCAGAAAGAGTTGGTTCAAAACCACTGAAGTTGGTTCCAAATGAAAACCACTTTTACATTTAGCTTTTATTTCAAAGCGTGTAATCAGCAACTTTGTAGAAATAATTTTAAAAAAGCTGACGCTAAATATAAAAGCTACATTTCTTGCTTTCTGTTCCATCTTTAAACTCCCTGAAATCTGACTAGAGTTGTTAGAAATGTAAAGCTGTAAAGAATTTTAAATTTTTGTCCATTAATCTTGATATAAACTACTGATAAATGTTGTGTTTTAAAACTGATCAGTAACAGATTTAACCAAAATTATTATTATTATAATTTTTTTATATAATTCTTTATTTCGAACATGCAAGAGAAAAACAAAAAAAACAATAAAACAATGTTTAAAAAAATTGGAGAGAAAAACAACAAACAAGGTACCCTTCTTTCCTAAATTAATATACGTCTATTACATGTGCGAAAAGGAGTAGGAAGAAGTAAAACTTATGTACTCCTACCCCTTTAATTCTTGTATTTCTTTAATTTACAATATTTATAATTATGTTGCTATATATATCCATATAAATACATACCTACCTACGTATACATAAATATGTATACACATATACCGTCATACATATATACAAATTAACAAAACTTTCTACAATGCTTCTCTGTACCTTTTGAAAATAATTTCTTTGTACATTTTTTTTGAAAAGGAATATGTTTGGGCTTTGCTTTAGGTTCTCATTTAGTTTGTTCCACAATTTAACTCCGCAAATTGGTAAACATAATCTTTTTCTTGTTGTTCTACATCTATTAGTCTTAAAATGTCCCCTTCCCCTTAAATCCTACCCTATTTTTACTAACCATATTTGTTTTTCTTTATAAGGAAAAAATAATGTATGATTTTATTGCAAAGATTCAACAACTCAGCTTAGTTGAAAAAAGAAATCATGGTGTGAGGATCTGAAAATCAAACATTTTTTTTTGTCCTGATAAGAAAAAAGAAAGAGCCAGTATACGGTGTGCCTGTCTTTGTGTATGCATCCGTTTGCCAATCTCTGCATTACCTTGCAGTGTCAGTGCTCCTGTGATGTACCAGAAACTGTGCAGCAGAGTAAAGTTGTGTTCATCAGTTTCTGGGTCGGCCCATTCCGTGGGACTGATTCTGAGAAGTAAAACATGAAGAGCAGTGCAGTTATCATGTCCAGCAGGACCTGTCAGAAAGCAACAGTTATTTTTCATGTCTGAGGAGTTACAAATATACGTTCAGAAGAGGATTTGTATTTAATTTTATGTTTCCTCAAATTTGACCAACCAGTCTCAGTCCCCTCAGCCCAGCCTCCTCTGCTGTAACAACTATCTTCATTTGAATGCTTGATTTATTGGTTTTATTCAAAGGTATAGTGGAGGATGTCCTTTTCCCGGGTGGATCATCCAAATAAGCGGTCCTCCTAATTGTCAATCACTCTGATATGTTTACGTAAGGCTGTTGTTCTGTCAGATGAGCATACCTCGTCAGACCAGCATACCCATAGTTATTACGCATGAGCAAAATGTCCAATTTGCGTTTACCCCTTTAGTTTTGTACGGAAAATAGACTTTAAACTACCTCAACGGGCGTATGTCCCTTTAATTTAGGGTCAGATAGCCTAATACTTAAAAGAAAACACCAAAAGGTAAGTAATTCATTTGGTTTTTTTTGTACATCCTGGCTGCTGAGAATTACCTCCCTTATCATAGTTCCCTTTTTGTTCATGTTTTAATCCATTTTTTCATCAATATGCGAGAGTTTAGAGCGATGCATCCTCCTGTGACGGGGGGGGGGGGACTCTCAGCAGGAAGGTATTTCTTGGCATTTATCTCCACCAAAACACTCAATTTTATGGCATCCATGCATAATAAATATGAAAACATTAAGAATATTTTTTTAAAGTTTCCTTTTAATTCATATTTCTCGGCATAACACCGGTGGCGAGTCTGACGTAATGGAAAAATTGCAAATCTTTTGGAAAGTAAGCTTGTATGAGCGATGCAAACAGCAACTTTTAAACAGAGTGTGCATGAGGAGAAAATATCTTGTGCATGCTCTTGCATGTGTGTAATAGGCATTACCTCTTTGGAGCGCATGTGCATGTGCATTTTTTTAAAGTCCGCAAAAATCCTCCTCTATACCTTTAAGTGTCAAGGTTAACATTGATCCTCAGCCCACATGGGTTTAGAAGAAGCTCAACAAGATTCTTTGGACCAGTGCCGGCAATATCATTGCAGGTAGACTATAGAGCTCCTGGTAGATTTTGCAGATGTAGACCCACTAAAGGTACACAGGTGCACACATCCACCAAGGTGTTTTTTTAGAGAGTGGAGTCTTATAAACAGCAGAAGAAAAAAACTGAACTTGGCTATCACCACTGATGCTCCTCACAGGAAGGAAGAGGGCAAACTACCTGCTAAGGAGAATGAAAGCGGATGTGTTTTACTCTGTGGTGACCAGTCTGTTGGGCAGTTAGTTGGAGCAACAGCTTATTTAAAGCAAAAATGAGGTGGTTGAACATTATAGGGGAGTCGGCTCTGTCCTATTCCCTAAACATAGTGCAGGTTGTAGGAGACGGAAGAACTGTAGCATCACTGCTGTACAATGTATTCTGTCTCATTAAACTGCTGCAAAACAAAATAGCCCCCTTAGTAGAAGACTTAGAATCAAAATTAATCAAGGTGCATTAATAGCTGCTTTTGGACTTGAATACTGCTCTCAAAGGTAAGTGTTAACATCATATAAATATTTGCATGGTTTTTCTTCTTTCCTGTGAGTGAGCGGTCGTGCTTTTTGCAAGCTTGGCTAGAGATTTAATTTCTATTGGTTTTTCAGTCAGCTAACCCTCTTGTGTTGTTGCACCATTTTTAGTTAGTTAACTACACATTTTGTGATGGAATTTTTTTCCCTCTGCTGTACAGTTTGATTCCTGTTTGTGATTCAGATTCACATACTTTGTTAGTCCTGTAACTGCACATATCACTATTTTGTTTGTGACATTTTAATCACAAAATGATGGTGAAATTGGATATAACTTCTTTAGGATTTTGTTTTGCATTTGAACTTACCTGCCTACCAAGAACACACAGAGTCCTGTCAGCAGGAAAGCGATGAGGACACCAACCCACATCTCCATGGAGAACGGAGACAGCAGGCTGAAGGAACTGTCTTCAGAATCAGCGTTTTTATGCATGATGAAGCTGAGACCAGTTTGAATGAAGGGGGTGGTCATGTCCACAAAGCGTTCTCTGACAGCAGTGACGGTCAGTGGGGCCACAGCCAGGTCAGCATCCTGGTAGATATTACCACAACAAAAGGGTCAGAAAGCAGATCATCAGTATTATCAGTTAGTATTTAACCTTTATCAGAATGGCACTTTACAGTTCAACCAGATCATACAGTCAGATTGATTCAAAGTTTTCTATCTAAGGAAAACCAGTTGATGGCATCGACTCATTGACTCAAATACAATCCCTCACACTAAGCATGCTTGTAGCGACAGTAGAGAGGAAAAACTCCCTTCGAACAGGAAGAAACCTCCAGCAGAACCAGGCTCAGTGTGTGCGGCCATCTGCCGAGGCACACTGGGGTTCAAGGAGACAGAAGCAGAGATACAAAAGCAGCAATAAAAGGCGGCCCCGTCCAGGAAACACACAGCCAGGCAGACGAGCACAGAGCCAGCTCCCATGCCAGAGGATGAAGAGAGCACATCCAGCCAGTCAGTCAGAGAAACAGGAGTAAACTGGAAAACAGGCCGATCTCCAGCATCTATAAACAATAATAATGCCCATAAGGGCACAGCAAAGGATTAACTCCTTTCAGCTGTAGAAGTTCAGCCTGCCAAAGACGGTTATGGTGCACTTCTACCCTGTCACCACTGAGTCCATCCTCTCCTTCTCTATCACCATCTGGTATGTTGCTGCCACCAGCAGAGAGAAGGGGAGGGTGAAGTGCACCATTTGCTGTTTGGAGTGGGCTAGGTGGATGCAATCTTCCTTCTCTTGAGGAAATGTACACCTCGATATCCCAGAGACCAGCAGGTAAGAGTTCAGCTGACCTCTCCCACCCTGAACACAAATTGTTTCAGAATCTCCCCATTGGCAGGAATTGCGATCCATAAGGACCAGAACCTCCAGCCACCAAAAAAACTTTTTTCCAATCAGCTGCTAGACTCAGAAGCAATCTGGTCCTCAACTGACACCTTTCCTATTTTATAAAAAAAAACCCAAGACAAGCACAAGAAAAGAGAAAAGACAACACAAAAAAAATCCCTGAACATTTCAGCAAATGTGTGTATTTATAATGTCTAATTTCATACAGTTGTTTAATAACTGCCATGGCGTTCCTCACAAACAACTTGCATTTTTTGATTCCAAATTTCATATTTCCGTATTTATGTAATTTGCATTGTCTGTCTTTGTCTAGAAACTTCTCCCCAAAGCAGTTTTTTTGTAGACGCTGGTGAAGATTCTCAGTCATCCAGGTCATAGTAATTTCAAAAAAGTAAAAAAAAACAATCCACTGGACTTTGTTTTAAAGTTTGAAGACTTTTCGCTTCCCATCCAGGAAGCTTTTTCTATTCAAAATGTCCCTGGATGGGAAGCGAAACGTCTTCCAACTTGGAAACAAAGTCCTGTGGATTGTTTTTCTTTTTTTTTTTACTTTTTTGGAGTTGCCTCTTGGGAATAAAGCATATCTGGTTCTGATTATTGAGCTAAATGTTGTATTAAAATGTTATCATATGTCACTTTTGTGTTCAGGTTGAACACGTTAAAGCAAAAAAAAAAAAGGAAAAAAATATATATTGCCATTATATGATCTGTTGTCTACTAAACATCACACTGTACTAGGTGGGAGTGGTTATTTCATCAACTAGAACTTACCCCTTTGATTATCTCCCCAATCATACCATTCCATTTCCCACTGGAATCCATTGCTCCATATCGGTTGTCCTTCACCAGATGGATTTCGTAGTCAAAACCTAGTTTCTTGGAAAGCTCTGAGATTAGGTCAATGCAGTAACCCTCGAACTGAGAGCCCTTGCTCATGGTGTAAGGTTCATCCTGGGGAAAACAGAATAAGTTGTCAAAAAGTTCTGAATAAAATCTCAGTAAAATGCAGCTAGTGATTTAAATTAAACAAAAAAGAAATGTCCTTATCATGTCAGCTAGAAACAGCATTGTGAGAACTATACTGTGGCAGAATAGTTAAATGTCCACTTGGTAAAATGTGATACTATACTAATGACTTCCTTTCTTTAACAAAAAACAACTTTATTTATGTCTGCAAAAATATTAAGCATGGTGTCTTTCTGAAACTTCACCTCTATGTTTGAAGCAGTTATGCTGTGTTCGATCGGGGCCTGGTTCGTGGAGCAGTTTCAACACACTCAGAGAGAAATCCCTGACTAAATTAAACTAGTCCCAGTTTGGAAACCCTGAACAGCTGCCGATGATAGATAGATGGCGTACAAGAAGATTGTTGCTTGATTTGATGTTTAATTTTATATGTGGTCTGTTGGAAGCATGATAACATTACAGGGGAAAGCTAGTTTCCTACCTAAATGGTAGTGTATCAGTGTATTCTATTCAAGTGCAAACCCCCGGGGTAAGAAGTGCACCTGGCAGCATGTGAAGATGAAGAACAAGAACGTTTAAAAAGGTAGGACCTGTGCATCTTCTCATGGGGTACCTCTTCATTTCCATTCTGTCATTTATTACACAGTAAATACTAAAGCCGGGCATACACTGTACGATTGCTAACCCTTTAAGGGCCAATTCTCCAGTCATGAGAGAATTTTTCGATCGTGCCGACTTTCAGCCTGATCGTACATGGTGTAGCTTAAACCTGCAGTTTCGTTGTACATTGTGAACTGTAGTTGCGTGCAACAATTGAAATAATCGTAGTGTATGCCTGGCTGTTTGACTGTTTCTATAATGCTGTNAGAGAGAAATCCCTGACTAAATTAAACTAGTCACAGTTTGGAAACCCTGAACAGCTGCCGATGATAGATAGATGGCGTACAAGAAGATTGTTGCTGGATTTGATGTTTAATTTTATATGTGGTCTGTTGGAAGCATGATAACATTACAGGGGAAAGCTAGTTTCCTACCTAAATGGTCGAGTATCAGTGTATTCTATTCAAGTGCAAACCCCCGGGGTAAGAAGTGCACCTGGCAGCATGTGAAGATGAAGAACAAGAACGTTTAAAGAGGTAGGAACTGTCAGACCCCGCTGCAGAAAGAAATTAAAGGGGGGGGATTCCATTTTTTTTTTGGGGGGGGGCACACTTTTTCAGCAAAAATTTGATTTACTTCAAGCTTAACACTAGCTTTGTGACCATTCATTTAGTAAAAGAAATCTCAAATCTTTATAAAAAGATTTATTAAAATGATTTTAAAATCTTTTAAGAATAATTTGCTGAATTAGAAATCAGCATTTGTTTGATTCTTAGTGTTAGAAAAAAATGTGTCCTCACAGGTTTTCTGAACCATGTTCTAATGTCTCCCCCAGCTGCTGGTAGAAACAAGATTTTTTACAATCATTCAGAATCTGGATATGTGTTACATCTGTATTTTGTTGAAAAACATTTATTGAACATTGTTGTTGATACAATTTTAGGTACAATTAGGTCCAGATTAAATAGTCAAAGATCCACAAAATATAAAAAATAAACAGTGTAGTGCTGTGGCCATCCATTCAAAAAACTCAAAAGTTAACTCCTAGTTTGAATCAAAGTCTTTCAAAGTGAACTATTTAGAAATCTGAGTGCAGTATTGACTGCGGGTTATAAAATCTGACCTCATAAAACACAGTAACGTGTAACTTTGAGCTAAAATCATTCAGTCAGGGGCATTATTCAGGTTTAAATGTTCTGTGCTCATTTCATTTTTTTTTTTTCTTTTAAGAGACACAAATTACCCTGCAGGAGAAAGAGAAAGCATGCATTATATAATATTTACACTGGGAAACAAACAGCATTAAGACTTTCATATATCTTATTAGCCCTTTTTAGATGAGCTTTGCACTGAAATAGGTTTGCTTTAGGAAATGTAAAGCTGATGTATTTGCTAACCTTTTCTGTGTAAATTCAAGCTGGACCCAGTCCAGGCACATAGATCACATATATGCTGGAATGACTATATTGCACCTGAAACTCTATTGTCATCATTTGATTTATTTAAAGCTACAGTGTGTAATTTTCAGCGACATCTAATGTCCAGACTGCAGACCGCAGCAACATGAACATCTCCCCCCCACCGCTTCTCCCCCCCAACAGTACGGCAAGCGTTACGGGACAAAATGTCTTCCACGACGTCCACATCACCTACCTTCTCAAGTG
>NW_015151151.1:400352-413352 GCF_000732505.1 Cyprinodon variegatus | reverse complement strand
AAATACTAAAGCTGGGCATACACTGTGCGATTGTTAACCCTTTAAGGGCCGATTCTCCAGTCATGCAAGAATTTTTCGATCGGGCCTACTTTCAGCCTGATCGTTCATGGTGTAGTTTAACCATGCAGTTTCGTTGTACATTGTGAACTGTAGTTGCGTGCAACAATTGAAATAATCGTAGTGTATGCCTGGCTTAAGAAGCTGTTTGACTGTATATAATGCTGTTATAACACTCACTCACCAATGTTACCCATCCCAGCCAACAGAAAGTCCAACAAAATGGGTGGTGTCTAACACCTCCACCTCAAACTGAGGCAGAGGAGCCTCCACTGAGGTTTAACATATTCTCATACTGGACAACGGACCTTGGTTGGGCCACAGCAGGAGGGTCCTTCAACTTCCACAACCCAGATTGAAACAGTGAGACAGATGTTGAGTAAACACAATTTAGATGTAAATGTGTTTTACTGTCCGTCTTCAGTATTCCCAGCTACCTGTTAAAGATGTTTGTGTAATGCTGCTAATGTGAGGACAGATAAGGTCATGAATGAATGTGATGGATTGTGAGCTGAAATGGTGCCACTAATTTCTGACAACTTTCTGAATGTGAAAAGATATCTATATGCGGTCTAAGAACTCTGTCCCAAAGAATATTTAATTCTCTGCAAATGAATGTTGCTCCTTTGTTAATTGGATTCTTGTCGAAAGTACATGCCATGTTTGTGTTTTTATCACCTAATGTGTCAAACGGAAGTACTGACAGACTTTGTTTTGTTTTGCACAGAACTACAACAGAATTGTCTTGGCTGAATAAGGAAATGAAAAGGCCTGATGACTGAATACAATGCAATGACCTTTGGAGTCCCCTATGAAAAGGTGCTATACAGTAGTAGCCATTCAAAATTTCCCAGCTTTCCTTGATGGGTCCTTGGCTAGTCCTTGGCTGGTCTCCTGTAATTCCTTTTTAACCATCAATCTTTGTACTAAAACATTCTTTCTGTCATGATTTGTGGATATTAAGATCTAAAGAGAAGCTTCATCTCCTGGTCAGACCCCGTAATTCAGTGAAAGGTGGTTTCAGAGTAAAAATAATGTACGGCCAGGAGAAGGCCAGTGGCTGGAAGTTGGAGGGGATTTGGCTGGGAGGTGCAGGAGAGTAGGCTGCCATTCGGCTGTCGTTTCACTTGTAAGGGCAATTTTAAATGGCTACTACTCTATAAGTACTGGCCATTCAACAATATCTTTAGTCTGCACTGGAGCAGGTTAATGTGAGAGCAGCTCAAATTCTTAACTTCTGTCAAGAGATGGATCATGACTAAAAAAACAAAATGACGTACAGAAAAGACCATGATGAGATTTCATCATCAGGGATGTGGCTTCATCTTGAAGATAAGGTGAGAGACTTCATCCTCCAAAGAAGGCACAGAGTAAAGACACTGCTTCTCTTCCACAAAGTAATTATTTGAGACAGTTCAGATCTGATTCTAATGTCTCAAGGGTACCTCCCGTTGAATGTTCCCCAGGCACGCCCCACTAAGAGCTAAACACACACTGATCACAGTACCTTCGACAATATGTCTCCCGGGTTGGGAATGCTTTAGGATCCTTTAGAAAAAGCTGGAGAGGTTTATCGCAGTGTGAGATGTACTCCCTGTTACCCTGAACCTGTTGTTCCGTGAACTTAACGTCAAATGAATCGATTGACTTTATCAGCTAGGTAGATGATTCAAAACGATCTCTGCTATAGATCTCTTGGGCCTCATACAGTTTAAAACAAATATATTTACTGTAGAGACAATTATTGCAATGTTTGGATTGAAAACTGTCTAAACCTTTTCTTTTTCTAAGACCTTCATCCTTCCAGGTTGCTATGATGAATGGACAGTCCTACGGTGTGGCAAGGTGTGCTGCAAATACTATAATTCAATTCAAATAAGGTATCTAAAGCTTTAGGAAACCTAGAATGCTGTTTTCACAAATTGTTCAAAAGCATACTGATCTTATTGTATGAACATCATTTTAATTTGAATTTGAAATCAGTATAATATTTTTTTTTAATACTTAGAATATATGAAATGATTTCATGTAGTTATATTATTTTCAACAGAATCAAGCAATGACTTGAAAAAAAGACTTTATACTTCCAGCTGAAATCGAG
The DNA here is from genome assembly GCF_000732505.1 of Cyprinodon variegatus. NCBI lineage: Eukaryota > Metazoa > Chordata > Actinopteri > Cyprinodontiformes > Cyprinodontidae > Cyprinodon > Cyprinodon variegatus. Next base: position 411,194 of record NW_015151151.1, on the reverse strand, counting down.
GCTCAATGAAAGGTGCAAAGATAGGATACCTTTATAGTGGTGATTCTTAAGACCTTGGAATCTGTAACGAAAAAAAAAATAATAATAATTGGAATTGTGCTAGCAAAGCATGTTGATATCAATGTGAATAAATATTTGCCAAAAAAAAAAAAGAAAGGATTAAGACCATTCTCCTTTGCCGGCTGATGGGTAACAGTTTCAACAAGACTGAAAAAGCACATTGTTGTTTAAAGTTAATGCCTCTCTCTCAAAGCCCCAGTGGTAAATTAGCCAAACAGCCCACATGGGGCCACTGTGTTTTTGTTGTGGGTTGTTTTTCTGCATACTTCAGAAAGTGGCTCCATGGTGAGTGGGGGCTGAAAGGTACAATGAGGGCCTTTACTTAGTTGTTGTGAAGAGTTCATGTGGGCCCCTCTTCCTTGAGTCTGCTTGGTATACTGTGTAAAATCAAGGCATCCCCCCCCTCACCCAGCCACCTTCTTCTTTTCCTTCTTAGTTTATTTCATTTTGCAATCATTAACCAATAGCATTACCGCATGTCCAGCAGGACCTAACATGTGCTGCCAGTGTCGGTCAGTTAAGGGTGCGGAGGTGGCATGGGAGGAAGCCTTTCAGAGCAGCATGCCTTCATAAAAGCCGGCCTAGCTGGATCATATGAAGCCAGTGACACATTGTCAGCCTCCTTTAGAGAGGATGTCTCTGCCTGTCATACCCATAGCCGACCCCCTCCACCTAGGGTTAATTGATTCATCACAGTGCTTTCTGTACCGCAGCGTGACAGCAGCCCCTCCACTGGTGAGAAATGGTCTTTATGTCACAGTGGATGGTGCTCCTTCAGTGCTTTGATAGTAATCCAACAGTTCAGTATGGGCAGTGGGAAAAATGCTGAGATTGATTTGGGAGCATGACCCATTCTCATAGGTCAGCCAACGCATGCTGGCACAGACTTGGGGATTAAGTGTGCAGAAACAAGACTTCAAATTATCTCACTGACAAGGAAGGAAACACAAATTGAAAGACGGGCATTCAAGTTTGACTTTTGTCTTTGTCTCAAGTTTGTATAGCGTGGCAGCTTTATTTTAAATATAAAAAAAAGGCCATGAAAAACATAGGAGGTAATAGCTGTCTGTCTGTCTGTTTGGTTTGATACATGTCTTCGATGAACGGATGGACAGAATTATGAAGACTCCCTTAGTAGTTGCACCACTGATCATACTGTGTTATTTGATCTGCCCGTAAATGTCCGTCTGTTAATTGACCATGTCTAGTGATTCACAGAGGGATGAGTTCTCACAGAATTTCTTGGAAAGACTGCTGGAAACACAGAGCAGAAAAAACACTGGGTTCCTACCCACATAAACAGGCAGAAGATGCTATGACCTGTAGTGCAAAAATAATAACTTAAAGAAGTAGTTTCATACATTGACAAAATAGCTGCTTCATTTTTGATGCTTGTACACATTAATGTCCAGCGGACCTCAAGAGCATCCTTGATGCTCCTGAAGCGTGTCCAGTAAAGTGTGTCCAGATAAATCTGAAGCTTTCTGCTGCTCCTGTGTTCAATGGCAGAGAGTGGCTTTGCTATATTTGCTGTGGTCAGTGGGTAAAAAGTAGTTTTAATATATGTTTAAGTGAGAAAGTCCACCCCAAAACTTTATCTGTGCAGTCAGTTCATCAATATTCTGATCCTGCATTAAAATATTATTTCGCTGTTGGATCAGCACAAAACCCCGGTACACTGGTGGTGCGTTGTCAGTTGGAATCCCCAGCAGAAGCTGCCTCAGGCCCAGTTGCCTCTTGGGGGTTTTTGCCCTACGGTTGGTGGCGACTGGAAGAAGGAGTTAGCAGTTTTCATGTAGTTAATCCAAACTGCAGGCACCGGAACAATAAACGCAAACTTATTTTATTTAGGCGTTAATAAAATGTTTCAGGGGAGATAATAGCGATCTTCATCAGCAGTGCTGTGTCTGTCTCCCTGCCAGCTTCCACATCAGCTTCTCTGGTTGGTTGATGAGGTGTGTCGAGCAGAAAAAGTTACATTTTTCCGACTCCAGCATCTGCTGCTTGTGAAGCGCGTGACGCTCATCAAATGCTCAGAAGTTCATGTAGTGCTGCTTCGGCTGCTCAGATGCTTGAAGATCAACTGCTCCTGCTGCTCGAAATGCATTGCAGCACCTGTTTGCATGTAAACCAGCTGCTTCTCCTGTTTCAGTAGCGTGCAGTCCGAATGTAGCATAACCGTTGAAGTTAAACTGTTAACTGAGAAATCATTAGCTTAAGTTTGTGGTCCAACTTTTTTATTTGTATTACTATCTACTTTATCAGGGTTTTATCTTTACTTGCTTTTATCTGTTTTTATATGCGTTCTGTTTGTTCTATTTGTTTAACTTATGTAAAGCACTTGCCTTGCCTTAACCTTTCCTTCAGATATTTGTAAATATTTTGTAAATACATGCTTTTTGTTTAAGGCACATTACTATGCTAAAGCTACATTGAAAGGTAAGGTAGTAAAGATAGAACCATACAGTGAACCGCTGAATATGTTGGATGGTTTGGATTGATATTGATGCCATCGATGTCATGGTGATCCTCTTTCTATTAAGTCGGGCATACATTGTACGATTTTTTCAATTGTTGCATGCAGCTACAGCTACAGTGTGAACTCACAGTTGAAAGTGTGAGTTCACAGCTGAGGATGTTTGTTCTCACACTCTGCTGCCCGATGCTCTGATGTGATCTACCTGCTCACACTGTACGTCTAAAAACCACGTCGGACTCAGCTCCGCAGTGAGAAGGCGATACTCGGACTTGTCAAACCGGAAGCCGAATGAGTAGAAGAGGAATATGAAGCTCACTAGAGTGAAAGGCGCTGCCTTGGCAATTTGTGCAGAATTTGTGCAGAATTTTGTGCAGAAAGCCTTAAAAAGAAAAGGGAACGACGTATTCGGGCAAAGACATGGCTGAGCAATCGTGGCTACTACGGTCTGTCAATTTTACAGAAATAATTCCATTTCACTCAAACCCATGCTTCTGTGTTTTCGTCTGAGAGGAAGAAGAAGAAGAATCCTTGTTTGCCCAATGAGAAATTTGCCCACGACCATCTAACGATGGCCGACTGAATTTCAAAACATATTTGTTTTTCTCCCGACCTCACAACTCCTGATCGGGAGGTGTTCATTAGAGGCTGATCGCCCCTCTTTACCCCCTGTACACTACACGATGCACGATCAGGCTGAAAGTCGGCCCGAACGAAAGATTCTCGCACGACTCTAGAATTGGCCCGAAAAGGGCAAAAAAATCGTACAGTGTAAGCCCGGCTTTAGCTCAAACTATGGAACAGACTTCTGAATATTTCTGTCATCAAATATTGGTTTGGGACACCCTAGCACCCTGCCTCACATAGGCTTGTAGAAAGAACAAATAGAAAAATCAAAGAACAATTAACCAACTGATTGAGTTTAGGGGAGGAAGAGGAGACAGAGCTGCAGACCGTAGACGGTATTTAGGAAAAGTCTCAGATACGATGCATTAAGGAATGATGGAGTCAGTGATTGGTAAAAGTCACTGATCAAGTTTCAAAAATTTTGAAAATTTATGTAGAAAACAGTTAAATGTACCTTTCCTGACCAAGGTGCTCATCCTAGAATCTGAGAGATCTCTGCTGAGCGCTACATGTAGTAAAGTCACTGCTCTTAGTAATCTCTGAGTAACGTAAGTCCTCATTACCTCTGAAATGTCACAGACATTGCTCAATAGGTATAAATGGTAGAGAGTTGCAGGATTCTTCGGCTGGTTTTACCCATCTATCATTTATTACATTTCTGTCAGTAAATCACTAATTATTGCACGCTGTAGCTTTAAAGAAATGAGCAGCGGAGTTACCAAATGTTTCACTGCAGATAATGTTAAAATATGTATTTATGTAATAGTTGAACTTTGTCAAAGTAGTAAAAGTATGGCAGGCCGCTTTAACAAATAATCAGCTTTACCTCACTTCTATTCCTATCTTGAATCGGTAGTTGACATAGTTGATTAAGATATCTGTATTTATACTAAGACTAGACATAATTCTACTTTCAGATATCTCTAATTAAATTCTTACTAGTCTAAATGACATATTTACCATTATTGTGTATAGGGTCCAGTATAAGATATCTGCAAAACATTACTGACTATCTGAAAGGTATATGTCAGATATCAACAATTAAATTAAATTAATTAAATTAGTAGCAGTCGAGCAGAGGGACGGATTTGTTCAGGATTGTGCTGTAAAATAACACCTGCTGCTGTCCAATTTATGTTTGTTTGAACCCTTCATCCATTCAGGTCATGGTCCAATTGAAGGAGGAAAGGATGCAAAAAGGCATATAATTAGCAAATAAGTGTATTCATTACTTGTCTCATAGCATTATCTGCATCTTCCAGGCAGGCGCAATTTAAAACGGTGTGCCAGATTGATCACAATGTGGAGAAGATGCAGACAGGAGAAAGAGAAGATAATGGACCTTCCCTTTTAGAGTGAACTTAAAATGACAGGGAAAAAATGACCTATTGCCTCAGATAACTTGGAGCCTCAATCCCCCAGATGTAATTCTGGGATCATTAACTGGAGCTAAGTTTTATCAAGCTTCAAGAGGTCAGACTTCATTTCCATCTGCAGCTGTGCTTGTTATCCCTGCGGCACTTTGCATGATCCAAACATTTAACAGCTTGTTTCTGTTCTCGTTTCTGTCTTCCTACTGTCCCAGTCCTTAACTTTTGTCTTCATCATTTACAGCAGCAGCAATATCTGGCTATTCTCCTTTGTTACTTTGCTGTGCAGGAAGCCTCAAAGGACATATTTACACATGATGGAGGTAATCTCCAAAATGTAGTCTCCAAACTGAAGTTGGCTTCTGACATTAATAAAGGGTGATTCTTAATTTTCCCTAGTGTGACATGGGCACAAAAAAAGTGTTAAAATTGGCCTTTAATTTTTACCAACCAGAGAAAGGTTTCACAAATCCGAATCCTGGATCTAGTTATTCTAGAAGTTGTGTAGAATAATCTAGTACAGGTTTGATGCGTCTAGGTGTGGTAGTTTTAGAGCCATACCTCTTCTAGTGTGACATGGACTCCAAAAAGAAGTGTTAATATCGACATTTATTGAAGTTTCAAAAATCAGAGAAAGGTTTCACAAATCCCACACCTCGTTTAAATTATTCTACAAGTAGCTTATAATTAATCTAGTCCAGGTTTGATGTGTAGTTTTTTTTAATTAGAGTACATGAAAGATGCTGAAGTTAGGAAAATATTTTTTGGAATCACTTTATTTATTTCCCAAATCGGAAGCTATAATCGGAAGCCAACTTCGGCTTTGTGAAACGAGATGGGCAAAATTCAGCAGGTGTTTGTGGAATAAAATGTAGTCAGTGCTGCGCTGCACCAAGGATGAATATAGATCAGAAAATGTCTTACTTTAGATTCTGACAGATGGAATTATAAAAAGGGAGGTAAGGCGAAACCTCTAAATGGTTTTAAATTGACTGCTCTTATAATGGCCACTAAAGTACTATCTGAGCACAAATTAGTATTTTGTAAATAAATTTTTTGTGGGAACGAATAGGTATTTCATACACAGTTATATATTTTCTCCCTGTATCAGTCCTCAGGCTCAGTAGGTGTTTGCATTCCGGAAAAAAAAAATGCAGAAGAATAAAGCAGCAGTGCTAAGACAGTAGGAGACTGGAAAAAGAGAAGGGGAGAGAATGAGGCTGTAAAGTGAAAATGCAGTTATTTTATTGTATGTGAGACAACTGTGACAATTAATAATGAATTAGATTTTCCAATCTAGGGGGGAATTAGCAACAGCTTTGCACATGCCATTTGCAATCTGGATTCAAAGTGAGAAGTCTCTCTCTGTTGCAGTCAGAGGAAAACCTGTTCTGCATGACGTCAGCGAGAGAGAGAGAGAGATAGGCTTAAGGATCCAATCGTTTGGGAGGACAGCTCAGTGCTTCATGTTGCCAAAGTCTCCATTAACTCAGAAAAAAGTCACTAGATTTGGCGCTAGGCACTTTTTAAAATAAAGGCACTAGAAGGGATTTAAAAGGCACTGAATTTAGCGACAAAAGTGCTAAAATTGGCAACAATGTAGTTTTGACTCAACCATGTGCCACACTTTAAATGTCGAATCGGTTGATGGCATCAGATATCTGAAAAAAAGATTTTGATTCCCTAAAATGTGGTTGAAAATATAAAAATTATTTACACTATTCATTATATAAATTCTGCTATCTTAAAGGATCATTCAGGATACTCAAAATGTAGTTTTTCCTAGTCAAAACTTTTTTTTTCATATCTTAAAGGTAATTGCGGATGCTTAGAAGAAGCTGATTTTTATGACAACACGGCCTGCCATAGTAGGGGGGGAATCTTAGTTAAATCCCTAAAAGTTACTTCAAAAATATAACTATAGCATTTGTTACCCTCCTCAGATTTAAAATATAAGTTTTGCAGTGCCTGTTTTATTTAAGCCATATTTATTTTACACTGAACAATACAATGAAAGGAGTTTAGTCCTGGTAAACAGGTTAACCCATTACACCAACGATCAGCTGGATGTATCCATAATCCTCCCCGATAAAATAACATGCAGTTTATGATTTATGTTCTAAAGCAAATCCATCATTTATCACCAGTTCAGATGTTATTAATAAATCAAAAGTTGTAAATCCCTATACTTGTTTATGTTCACTGTATGCTTGCTTCTCTGTGTTACAAATCATTACTAAAACAAATTCCTTATATGTGTAAAAACACTAATCAGCAATAAAGCATTTCTAATTCTGATTCCATCTGTGAACAGTGAGCTCCGATCAAAGACAATCAGTTTCTCTTCCTTATATCTGGTGGGAGAAGTGAACTCTCCTTACCTGCCAAGTGGATTCTTGCAGACAGCGCCGTCATAAACACCAAAGTCAAAAAGACTCTCATCGTCTCGCGTACCTGAAAAGAATATGACTTCAACTACAGCTGCTTTTTACAACCATTTATGAAAAACTATATTTTGAAATTATCACAAAAAAACATTGTGATGGTTAAATACTGTTTAAAGGAGATCTCCTACCCAAGTTTCCCAGTGAGGATGAAATGCGTGATTTCTGGAAGAAAGTAAATAACAGGTCCTGTGTGAGATGTGTGGGAGGAACTGGGGCCAGCAGAAGGCAGTTTGGGGGCTCTTATGGAAGGGGGACGGGGGGCAATAAAGGGAGGAGACTATAGTTTTAACAGCTACTCAAAGAGTGTGTGTGTGTGTGTGTGTGTTATGCACCACTGCACACATTATCGGATTATTAGGTCTGAAATTCTAAGAAGGGGGTAGATTGGATCAAGATTTCAGATAAAAATAATTTGAACTTCCCCATCCCCCCAAAGCAGATACACCCCACCACCAGCGCCCCATCCCCATACAGTACATTCCAACAGAATTACAACACAGCAGTACAACTTGTTTCCATCCTCTCAAAGTTACAACCCATGGTTGGTGATTTAACGTCAGATAAGTTGAGCTTTGTTTCAGTTTCCCAACCCCAGGTCTAACAGCCTATAGAGGAGTGTTGGCCTAGTGGTTAGAGCAGTTCATTTGTGCTCTGAGAAGGTTGCAGTTGGATCCCCACAGCCTGCACTCTGGGTTCCTGAGCAAGTCCCATAACCCTGATTTCTCCCCGGGCGCCGCACAATGGCAGCCCACTGCTCCCCAAGTGAATGGGATAATGCAGAGGTAAATTTCTCCAATGTAAGATCAATAAGGTTCAATCATTATCTGGGTCCTATTTTTGGAGGAAAATCTGTCTGATCTGCCAAACAGCACATGCTTTATTTGCAGAGCCTCTGAGAACGGGCAGTGATTTCAGCCTTAAAAGACAATTGCATTCACTTTGTGAGACAAAAACGTTCTGTCAGGCTTCAAGTGCTAGACGGGCCTTAAAGTTTCAGTTGAGAGGCCAAGACATGCCAAATTGTCCAGATAAATGCGGCTTTAAGGGGGTCTTGGTAGTTTTCCTGGAATTCTAATGAAGCCATCTTTTGTGCTTGTGTGCTGGCATGAGCAGAGTCTGGGACTCCTAAACAAGCATGTCGTGCTTCACAAAGTCTTACAGATCTGAAGAAGGCTTGGCAGTGTCTGGCACTGCACTAGAGGTGGCCGCCAGCTTTTGTAAGCACCGAATGAACCAATAGATGAAGCTCTGATTGACAAACCAGAGTCCTGAGAAAGGCATGGAGGGGCCAAGAGGACTCCAGAGTCTGTGACAGGATTCAAACACTTTGGAGAGAGGAGCTGTTTGAAAAGTCTGTTTATCCTTTCCCCCTATCATTTTAATTATTTTTCTTTGTTTTAGAATAAAAAAACAATACAGTATCATAACTGGACCACTGGGATACAGGTCACAATTCCACCAATTGTCATATAAATATATGCAGAAACATATAATACTAATAAAAAGCAACACAAAAAATATATATATATATATATAAAAAGCCAATTTTATTTTATAGATGAGATCAGCCGAATATCTCTGCAATGTTTTTGTAAGATTTCCTTTGGCAATATCATCTTTTTCCAAAAATCTAGAACATATAGCTGGAATATTCTAACCTGACAACAGCCAGATGCATGTCTCACTCCGCCCAGCTCCGCTCAGCTGGGCGGAGCGAGACATGCATCTGGCTGTTGTCAGGTTAGGAATATTCTCAGTCATCCGGGTCACATGAACCACAAAGCATTCTTGGAGCAAACATGGCTAAATCTGCTCGCACTCGAGATAATTGAATTGGTAAAAACTCATTCAGGTTGCCTCCTTCTCTTATACATGTCTCAGCATTAATCACTTATATTGAAGTAACTTAAATCCTGTGTTTGTTTAGGCCTTGTCTCCAAATTTTTACCCATCATGAACTGAATATTTAAAAGTAGATAATAAACTTATTTTCCCATTAAAATCTCAAAGATTTTGTTTTCAGTCATTAGTGGGATTTGCATAATCCGTTCAGATCTAAGCGACAAGTAACTCAACTGTAAGTACTGCATGTTTTTGGGTAACTTTCCATGAACGACGTTTACTGAATACTTTTATATTTTATGTGAACGTTGAACTGAATGGATCAGTTTTAAGGTAATGAACGAGAGTGATGTTCACTCTGCCCCCAGATTCGACATCCTCTGTCTCCAATCCGCTCACGTACGTCATGTGAAGTACTTGTCATGTTAACTGTTCCACATCCACCGCTACTCCCCCGCATGTCACCACCCGTGTACGTCTTCTCCATCCTTCCCCTTTAAAATGTGAAGCAGAGCTATTTTTTTTTGCTCCAGTCTGGTCCAGCCAGGTTAAAATTGCAATTGCAATGAACAGGAAAAAGAATGTTAAGATCCAGTTTGTCAAATTAAAAAATGGTAACGACAGATCGGTAATTAAAAATTAGAGCATAATTCTTATATATTCCCCAAAACTAAGACCATTTAATTAAATTATTGGATGCAAACTATTAGTACTTCAACATACCAGGAAGCAGATTTCTCATCTTGATCAAAATATTTATTTTGTACTCAAAGCCTTAAAAATGTAATCAAATCCAGTAGCACAAACTCCAAGAGTGCATCTCTCAACCTCAAAACAAACTTCTTATTGCAGGCAGGGATTAAGAGATGCTTGGAAGTAAAGAACAAACAGTTCATACAAGCTAATTTGTATGATCCTAGTTATCTGTTACAAAAATCCACAACAAAAAGAAAATATTTGGGCAGAAACTGCATATATGCTGATGGGGATTTTTTCTTTTTACGGAGAATGTGGGATTTCGGGGTGAGAATAATGAGTGACACACACAGCTCACATTTGCATACATTTACAGGGTTCCTACAGCATAAGGCAAGTTAAATTCAAGACTTTTTAAGACTTTTTAATGCCACTTGAAATAAAAATTTAAGACCAAATTCACAAGAAACACAAGAAAAACCTGCTTGCGACAACTTAACCCAAAAGTTTATTATAACATAAACCACTGCACTAATGTTTCAAATTTTGAAAAGCTTCCCATTCAGGAAGAAAGCTAAAAAAACTCAAATGACAGATAGATTTGAACAATTATTTAACTGAATTCACAAACTTTGTTTTAGCAGGGAACAAAACAAATCAGTTCTAAAGCAACAACATAACTAGTGTAGTTAGTATGTTTGATTTGGTGATAAGTGGAGGCGTTGCAGAGACAAGGGTGGGAAAACTGTGAAATACCGGCTGTTTCTTGGTAACTCCATTTTGACGCTTTGTGTTTCGTGCTTCGCATGTGCGACTCCACTGCCTTAATTCCCATCGTTCCCAGCTTGAATGACTTGTTGCACTAAATTCACTGAGCCTCATGTATGTTCCCTGGTTTTAGCCATGGAGAAAACTCTTGGCTGGAGCCAATTTTGGTTACATTTACACTTGCTCATATTTTCCAGACTAAAAGTTAATGGCGCATCTCCCAAAAATTGGTTTTTGGTTCCGCTATCGGGACGGAACCAATAATTGCGAGCCATTTTTTTTTTTTTTAAATAAAAAAGGTCAATTTTATTGCTTTATTTAATTACAAAAATAAATCATAATAAAAATTATCCTATTTATGATGTTTTAAAAATTAAGACCTACAAAAGACTGATTTAAGACATTTTAATACCAATTAAGGCCTTGGTTTTATTTTGAAGAATTCAATGCCTTTTAAGACTTTTTAAGGACCTGCGGGAGCCCTGATTTGATAATGACACTTTTCATTGGATAACGTTAGGTTTTACGGCACTTGTCACAAAAAAATGGCAAAACA
>NW_015151151.1:379414-399710 GCF_000732505.1 Cyprinodon variegatus | reverse complement strand
GATATCAAAAAAGTACTCCAGAGTGTTGTTCAGCATGGGGGTGAGTAGAAAATGAAGGCTAATCATGTTTTGGGTGTACTATTCCTTTAAGCAAATCTGTACGTCAACCACGTTCGCTTTTATTTTAAAGTGACACATGGAGTTAAAGCATCATAGCAATCTTGGGAAATATCTGCGACTGAATGAGGAATGCAAGAAGTCATTTTGGATCCTTGTCTTTTCAGCCGAACCTGAATGTTTCTAAAGTTCTGTTAAATTTGGCTAAATAAAGGCTTCACTGCACAAACAGTATTACTGCATCCATTGTTTTCCATTTCTTTCTGTATATTAAGATCACACCTTTAAAGGGGTAAATATGCACAGCAAAAAATCTAAATCTAGATAAGTCATTTTTTCTTAAAATAAGCGCATTTGTTCTTGAATTGAGGAGGTAAAGGAGACATTCTGCCAATTGAACATAACAATTTACACTTAAAATAAGAAAATACAATTGCATTGTGTTGTTTCAAGTGCATATTATCTAATTATCTTATTTTAAGAGTAAAATGACTCATTCCATTGGCAAAATATATCATTTACCTACTCAAATTAAGCGTGAATACACTTAATTTAGGACATTTTTACTTATTTCTAGATCATTTTTGCAGTGTGACGTTCTATTGTGGCTTGATTTATGAAATAAACTTTAACTTTTTCACAAACCTATAAATGTAACCAAATATACAACTTGACAACTTCATTGTACAAAAAATATGGAAACTCAAGAACAGACAGGAAACGGAGGACCTGGCATCTTTTAGTTGGAAACCATAAAGCATTTTGTAAGACTTTAGGTATGCAGTGAACCACAGTCAGGAGACATTTGCAAAAATATTAACAACACAAACTCTGCTAAACCTTCCCAGTCTTATCCGACCTGCAATCAACTCATCCGGGCCATGAAAGAATCCAGAATATCTGGAGTGCTGCAGGACTCTCTAATGAGCAAAACATATCAGGTGTTGTGAACCTGAAACATGTTGAGATGACCAGAAATAACTGAAGAGGGGTTAAGGAGTATTCCTTCCAGAGTCATATTAAAGGCACCCACAGATTTCCCTGGAGTTGCTTTACTGTACATCCAAGTCAGGGAATTTCCCATCCTTAGAGGAATGCATTATTAAGGAATACAATATTACTCTGAAGAAAACCCTAAAAACCTCAAAGTAAACTAAATTAGACAATGTGTTCAAAAGGTCTCCATCACCCATTCAAGCAGAATAATCTTTTCTTGGAATATAAGAAAGGACTAAAACATGTTTTTCTTCTGAATGATTGGGTCTTTGTTCTGGAACATTCCTTATTCCCACAGGGGGTCTGCTCTTTTTTACTTCTGCTGCAAAGAAGTGATGGCTGGTAAATACAGACCCCAACAGAGTACATAATTTCAACGTCCAAAACCGAGGCCAGCAGCTTGTTCGTGTCACTGTGTGTAAGCCTCAGTTCAACTGCTCTAATACATAATTTGTCTTTTTGCAACTCTGGGAACCTCTGACAGATTAAACAAATGAGCAGTGAAACTTTCAGTTATATGTGAGGTTTATTCAGGTCATAATTAGACATTGAGCTCAATATTGTTCTCAAAGAAGTGGACAGCAGGGTAGAGATGGTACAAACGTGCCTCTATACAGATCGTTCTCATCTTCCTTGGGTAGCACAGAAATGAAAACAGGAATATAGACACGATGCTCGGCAACATAAAACAATCTGTAAAAGGCTAAAATCTTCATATAAAAATATTGGTAAAACAAAGTCCATCAGTCCAGTGCATAAAATGCATGCAGTCAACATAAAAAGAAAAGTTGGTTTAAACTAAGTTCATCGTTTAAACCAACTCCTTAAAAAAAAGGAAAACAAAAAACAGGATCTCAGAGAGTGGACACACTATAGCATCAGACCTCAGTCTAAAACGGAGCCACTGATATATTTACTTATAAAATCAACACTTGCATTCTTGCATCGGAATTTTTTTTAAATAATTTTTCAGTAAAGACACAGACAAGACTCTTCCAGCATCAAACTACAATTTCTGCATGACATGCTATCATATTTAAAATATTGCTAATAGATGGACGGGTTAATAAAGCTTTCACATAAATTATCTAATTAATATCTTAAAAGTTTGAGCAAAAATAAAAAAAACTATTAAAATCTCACTCTATGATCTATTGCTACTGTGTCATGTCTGGAAAATACAAACATGAAAGCAGTTTAGATTCAACACAAAAATGATCAATTGGGGAGGGGGGGGTCGGGTTCCACAGCAGCAACTAGAACTTCGGAATATTATGGTTTGCAGGAAAAAAAAATTAACAGTCTGGTTATCCTCCACTTTATTTCTGAGCTGCTTTGTATTGGAGTTGGTTTCATGTGTGGGCAGTGGAAAGAGGGCTGGGGTGGGGTGGGGGGGTATATTGCCACATCTCCAGTTCTTGCTGTGGAAAAGCACCTCATGATTTCTACGAGTACCGGTCACACAAAAAAATGGGTCTTGGGTCTTGGAAAGTTCTGAGTTTTTTGATCAGATACTTTGTCAAATAGTCTATTGTGGAAAATTGCCAGATATTAAATTTAAAAAGATTGAAAAGGCAATTTATTTTAAAGCAGTTTTTAGCTGCTTCTCTCCCCATCAGTACCAGTTCTCAGAGTTTGAGCCTAAAGAACATTTCAGGGCAGTCAGACGTCAGGGGCGACTGTACATAGGAGGGGGATTCTAACTGACTCAGCAGGTCCAGACTGCTGCAGGGACTCTGGCCAATACAGCATGCTCCTTCTGGATTACCCCGTTCCTCGATTGGACAGGAAATTCTACTGCCTATTCCTCCAGTAAAGCTGAAGCTACCACTTTTACCTTGGAGCATCTTTCTTTCCTGGGCCTTTTTAGCCCTGTTTGCAATGTACCGCACCCTACTTTGGCTCCTTGAGGAGGTTCGTCGCACCAGCGTCTCCGGAACATCCTCCACCTCTGTGTCCCTAGGTCCGTTTTCCGGTGTAAAGTCACTTGGATTCAATGGTTCCACATCAGTCAGCTTGCGCAGCTGCTCCATCAGGTCACTCTGGGGTTGACACTTCCGTGGGCTGCCCTTACGGAGCTGATCTTTAGCGGATTTCACAATAAAACTGCGGCTGATGCTGCGATACTTGCTGTCAAAGTTGCAAGAAATATCCTCAGAGGTCAGGTCACCTAGGCTTTTGGACATGCCAGCTGCTGAGGTTGCAGTTGTAATTGATGGCTTTTTGGTGGATGTCTGCTTAAGTCCTTCCATGTAAAGCCGGCACCAGGTGTGCCTTCTTTGGGTCAATCTACCGGATGAGTCCTCTGTACAGTTTTGATCTGGCTGCAGTGAGTGGGGCTCAAGCTCATCTTTGGGACAGTTTCCTTGCTGAAGGTTGGGGTTAGACTTGCTCTTGCTGACCCTTGGTTTGGTGCTTGGGTGGTTGATCCAGGGGGGCTCACTGCTGTTACTGGGCAGGATGATGAGGCTCCTTCTGGCCAGGTTAGGAAGAGAGAGGTCAATGACTGTATCATTTGAGGAGATGCTAGAAGAGGAGGAAACGCTGTCTCTGTGGCTCCCTGGCTCCAGTTTGCTCCAGATTCGGTCATTCATGGTAGCATCTGTACAGACCTCTGGTACAGGAGATTGAGCCAGCCCGGCTCCATCCCCTCGAACATGCCCTTCGCTTTTTGCTCGTCTTACTGGGATGTGCAGTGGTGTAGCGTTAAAAAGAGCTCTCCTGGCCTGGGACAGCTGAGCAGTTGGGATTGTTGGAGTTCCTATGGGGCGTCTTTCACCAGGGGGTTCCACTCTGAGATCTGGCTTTTTTTCTCTGCCTGCTGTCTCAACTCGAGTTTCTGGGGTTTTCTTCAGTTCTTCGTCAACGGTGCCTACATGTGCCTGTGAGTCTTGAGACGTCTCTGGTATTTCTGTAGGACTGCTACCCGCTAAGGTAGCAGAGGCTGTGCAAGAGGTGGAGGGTTTAATTTCTCTGTTCACTTTAGTGGTACTGTGCACTGCTCCATGTGAAGCATTGTGTACTGGCGAATGTAAAATGGATGATTGATGGATTGGTGAGGATGTGGTGCGATATGGCGACAGGCTCCTCTCTGGGGTAGGGGCAAAGCTGCTACTGGGGATTCCTCCTTTCACTGATGAAGGGAAGCCCAATGTCTGCTCCATGGAAATGTCTGTGGAGAGAGTAACAAAGAAAAAACATTATAAAATTGGCTTTTCTATTCCAACCTGCTCAATGTTAACTTCCCCCTAAAACATGTTTCAAACTCCTCAATTTAATCTTTACAGGAAGGTTTCATTTAGGAGATGGAGTCCTGTAACTAGAAATAGTATTTTACCTGTATAAAATTAGTTTTTATTATTATTCAATTAAATTCAAAAATGCTATATCAATCCCAAATGAAAAATAATCAATTCTAATTATTAATATAATGATTGACACAGCTCCATCTGTTATTTGATCTGACTACATGCACAAAAACTTGTCATGTGATGTTTCATGCACAACTATGGATGCATAAAAACAAACTTTGCATGAAAATTTGTGGTATCCACAAAGATTTAAAGTGTCAATGTCAAGCTAAAAAGAACCAAATCTTACTCAGAAAATAAAATGCTGCTTAATTAATGTTAACTGAAGGAGTATCAAACCCGGTGTTTTCAAATGAATTAGTTTTTAGGATTTTAACTTGAACAAAGAAACTGAAATCACATTTAGCCTCAACACCGACAAACCATAACACACGCAAAATGATGGAAACAGGTTCAGTCAGTTGCAAACTGAATACTTCCTTACTCTTGGTGGAGGAGGACACTTTTTCTCAGTCTCCCCACTGTCCTATCTGCCTTGCTTTAGATCTGCTTTTTGTCTTCATTTTGGAGTCTCTTTTTGCATATCTTCCAAAACTAAATCATGGATCTGATAAGCTTGTCTTTCAACACAACTGATCAATGTTTTTCCGACAGCAGACCAAGGTTTGGGGAACCCTCTAGTCCAGATAGGTTGTTTTTCTTTATATACACATTGAATTCTGTTAAAAAGTAGCTTTTCCTCTCCACTGTCGCTACAAGCATGCTTAGTGTGAGGGATTGTATTTGAGTCAATGCAATCAATTGGTTTTCCTTAGATAGAAAACTTTGAATCAATCTGACTGGAGGATCTGGTTGAACTGTAAAATGCCTTGAGATGACTTGTGTTATGAATTGGCGCTATATAAATAAACTGAATTGAATTGAATTCCTGGCAGAAATGGAACACTGTATGTCTGACAATTATGTCAGTGAAGTACATGGATGACATGTACATAATTGTGCTGTCTGGAGTTTTTGGATACCTGACATATCTGGGAAATTCTGAATTCTGAGTCTGTTTCTACTGGAGGTTTCTTCTATTTAAAAGGGAGTTTTTCCTCTTCACTGTCGCTACAAGCATGGTTAGTGTGAGGGATTGCCTTTGAGTCAATGGTCGATGCAATCAACTGGTTTTCCTTAGATAGAAAACCTTGAATCAATTTGACTGTATGACCTGGTTGAATTGTAAAGTGCCTTAAGATGACATGTGTTGTGAATTGGTGCTATAGAAATAAACTGAATTGAAAACATGGACAGTCTTGGCCATTGTTAGGCTTCCCTGCATGTATGAGGGGATCTGCAGAGCTGGTTACACCCAGACTTTGATGTTAAAGTAATTTCAAAACCTGGATCTGATCCTGGCACAGGATTGCAGGCGGGCTGTGGGTTCTGGATTCAGAGGTGAAATAGTATAATCTTGGAGAAAGTTCTAAACTTAGACCAGAATTCTGTCTATTTGGACTCAAAATTGCGAAGAACAAGCAGAGACTCAATGCTGATGGAAAAAAAGAAAATCAGTCTGTCTCCATCTGAAATTCTTAAGTTCTTGATATCATGCAAACAACGTTCTGCTCCCTCTTTCACCTCCCTTCCATTAGGACAGCTGTAGACCTGCTCCTGTGTGGCCGGTTGATGAAGATTACATGGTACTGCACTGCAAAAATGTAAATCTAAATAAGTCATTTGTTCTTACTTGCATTGAGGAGGTAAGTGCGACACTTCAATAGAACAAGACAATTTACATTTAAAATAAGAAAAAAAACAATTGAATTGTCTTATTTCAAGTGCATATTTATCAAATTATCTTAATTTAAGAGTAAATATACTCAAATTATCTTATTAACCTGCTCAAATTAAGGTAGGTTAAGGAACGTTTTTGCAGTGTGTCAACGACAATGGCCCCCCCAGGGACAGGTCTCTTTACGGACTAATTTTGCACACACAAGCACACACGCATACTTACAGATACGAATACACACAACTTCACCGTGACTACTCTAAGATGTTTTTTTTTTTTTGTTTTTTTTTTATCCGTGTTGCTTCTTTGTGCTGAAGATAAAAGCGTGAAAAATGATTCTACCCTCCTCTTACCCATTGTTATTCTTATTTCTTTTTGTCCCTAATATTAAAGGCAGCGGTTTCAATGGAAACAATATGTCGCCCATGTATTTTTTTGTCCTTTTTTGAATGGGCTTTATTTGAAAAACAATAAATGTGTTTGTCACCCAACGTTCCGGTTGGGTGACAGAATAATCACTAAACCATATGAGCCTTGAATTAAGTATTAAGGTAAAATAATGCAGTAACATGTACGCACAGTTTCTCTGTACACTGCAAGTTTTAAAAAAAACTCTTGCTACAATCAACTTGAAATATGAAAGCTGCAAACTATAAAGCCCTGGGAGAGGGAGCGACATCTGGATTGTGTGAAACTACACAATGTTTTCACTGTTTCCTCTCTTTCAGTCAGGAGGTGTTATGCAACACAAAAGGTTTCCAAGTATAGTAGGAATGGCCCCAACACTGGCCTACATAACCCCTTAGAAAAAAGCTGGACTGGAGCTTATATGGGAAACGTTCCTCCATACCTTATCGACTATACTCCACCATGAAACACAAATCCACCCCTACCTAAGCTGAATGTGTTTTTTTTTTTTTTTACCTAACCTTTAAATATGCTGCTTTGTGTGAGCCGAAAAAACTGGATATAAAAATAATTCTTACACTAAATTGTCAAAGAATAATTAGTCTAGCCAGAAAAAAATATGTCCGGTAAGAAGTCAGGACTGACACTGCAGGCTGGTTGGGTTTTCCATTTTTAAGATTTTGTGGTGTGCACTGGTGCCCAATCATGCTGGACATAGGGGGGAAAAATCATAAAAACAAAAAAATGTGGGAACAACTAGGATGCTTATAAGGGTTAGAAAAAACATGGTAAACTTCACAAGCTCTGAGAATCCCCCGTCACTGCTTCACCCAGCTATAAACCAGTCTTCAGTCTTTGTTGGGCTATTTTTCTCCTTTTCTTTAAAATGTAGTCGACATTTAGTTTTAAAATCTTTTAACTGATGTATTTTAAGAGCTTCATGGGCAGGTTGGTCATGACATTGGGAACTGGTGCAGCTCTATGAAAAAGAATGCAACTCTTCTTTCTTTGCATTAAGGTCAAGCACCTGTGATTTCTTTACTTTTTTTTCCTCAAATATGGCTGATTGTTTCAATATGTGGGACAGCAGAACAGACGAGAAAACTGTGGCACTATCCCACACATAACAGGACACCTGACCCTCCCCCCTCCCTACTTGGAACTGAAAGGCACCATCCCAACTGTTCCCACACATAATCGTTTATTTGGAGAAATGGTGTAAAGTATGATATTTTAGCTATTCTTCAACTATTGAAACAATGTATATATGTTAGGATACATTCATACTGTGAAGTTTGCAAAAAAAGAAGCTAACCCTAAAAATCAGCTATCACTAAAAATCACTCCTTAAGAGACCATTATACATTCTACAGTGAACTCTATGAAAAGTTTCTCCAAACTCAATGGTCTAAGTTTGATTCTTATGACTTTTTTCCAGCAATTCCTTTATTTTTTTGTGTTTAGAACTTTATTTAATTGTAAAATAATTGTCTATTTAAAGTAACTGCTGAAAGATAGGATTAGAAAATATTCTCATGTACATTTCAACTGAACCCTGTAACACTGGGTTAGGGTTAGATTAATATTTTTTATCTGATTCACATCGGGCATAGGTTGGATGAAAAATGGAAATGAGAAAGAATTAGGATTTAAAATCCCATAATGGGCAAATAAACAATGATTGGTGGCAAAAAAATAAAATAAAATACAATGACTTGAAGGTGTAACAGCACTACTTGCATTGATTCAGTGACTTTACCTGGCTCTTGTCATCCCCTCAATTCTGCACTAGGAACAGAGAAAGCATGCAAGAAGGAACAGAGAGGAAGAAAGGAATTATCAAAACTGCAATCAGGAGGAAGAAGAGAGGAAAAAAGCCATTTTTTAGAGCACATAGCATTTTATTAAGACATGTTGCTCTGTAATGTCATGGTGTACCGCATGCAACTGGCAGCATAAAGATTGTACACATGAACTTCTCCAACAGAGCAGGAAACCAGGAGTTTGATTTGAAACAGTTTTCCCTAGAAATGATTTGTTGCAAATGAAATGTAGTCCATCTGAGAGATTTGGTAGTGGGGGTGGGGGAGTGGGATTAGAGTTCAACAGCTGGGTCTAACCATAACAGGAAGCCTATCATGTGAGCTGAAGGTTTCACATGGACACAGGAAACAGCAGCGCGTGACTAAAGCTCTGCCTGTTGCAGGAAACTCAGACGAAACCTTCCAAGATTCGGACCATGTCAAAGCTACAGTACATGTAGATAGAAAGATGATAGGAGATATTGTTAGATTGATCAGAAATAGCTCAATAGAAAACTATTGGGGTACACGTATTATGCTAAAAAGAATATAGGTTCAAGTTACTGAAATACTTGAAAAAGAAGGGAAAAAAAAGAAAATGAAAAATACTCATATTTAAACCCCTATCCTAAATGCATTACTCTTAAAGAACTAAAAATGGTTTTCCTTTTTATTCATAAGAACTTTGCCCTCTGCTTTTGGGAATCTTTTGGCCTTAGGCATTAATAGAGTATGAGGGATCTCTTTTCTTCAACTTTATATAAATTATCCTGTGTGCTTTAACATTGACTTCAACATTAAATGAGACAGGCAGATAAGACTTGATTCGCATCATTTACTTTTCCATTTCAAACATTTTCAATTTAAAGCAGGGGGTTTTTGACTAACCTGACTCCGCCGGAAACCTTCCATTGAAGTAATTTTGGGAAGGGGGCGAAAATACTGGTAAGCTGATTGGCCTATGTTGGTGATAGACGGGCCAAATAAACCAATCAGATCAACGAAGCATATGACGTACTAACAGAGCGACGACGAAAACACAACCACAAGCCAGGCTACTTTTGCCGAAACCAGTCGGGAGAAGAGCAAAAACATCTTTTCCTCTGAGAAAAGCCTCCAGAGCAGTGTTTTGCTCTTCTTTCAGTGAAGAAATACTCTGTAATTCCGATAAAACTTGCTCGATAGCCACGCTAACGCTAGTTTCATCGGCTGAAGCCGCCATGTTCTTTAGACTGAACTGTCGCGCTTCTCGTTGCGTCACACCTCAACCCGCCTCAAAGCCAACGCTGATTGGACGTTCGTTTGGTGAACGGCTCCAAATTTTCTTTAACGGAGAGTCTCCAGACTGATCTGCGAGTGAAACCTTGAAAGCTCGCGAGATCAGGATGGTCTCACGAGGCTAGTATTTGACATGATCTAGACCTGCGCAGATGCCATCTATTGGTCTGCGCACGGAGCACACCGGTTAGATTTCTGTCCAACTTGCTCCTGTCTGCATCTGATGCATGGAGCAAGTGAGCAACTGAAACCACCAGAGATCAGAACTGGCTGCGCTGCATAGCGCATGATGGGAAAACTCTCCAGTCACAGGTGAACAAATCGGTGCTTAGATCCAAGTTTTATCAATAAAAACACCCCTACATGTCCTCTCCTAGTCGGCTTTATTTATTCAAAACATGCATTAAAAACAAAATAATGCATAAATCAGCCAAACATATATTGCTATACAACAAATACACAATACAATACAAACAAATACTATTGGAAGTATTTGTTCATAAAAGGCTGAACTTTTTTTTAGATTTATGTGATGAATGTAATGATGTACATGTTATAGAAATAATATGCAAAACAATCTACAAATAAAAAATAATTGCAAAAATTAGGCTATGCTTGGCTTATTATTTCATACTTTTGTGTTGCAATATTTAGCCTTATTAAGAGGCTAATTGCTAAATGTGGGTGATAGGGTATTAATAATTAATAAATTAGGTGGTCTATTATTAATAGATATAGTAGAGTTAACTGTGAGACACTATCAATACAGTGCATGGGACTCCATAGGGAATTTTGTTTTATTATGTATATTCCATCAACAATTAGCACAATGCAAACTTAATTCCAGCCATCTTTTAGTTGCAGTCCAGCTTTTAACCCCACCCATAGGTACAGCTGTAGACGATTTTTATCTTAAATGCACCGATTACTACAAATGGGACTGGTTCATTAGCACATAAGTTAAAAGGATCTACAGAGCTCTGCAGTTCATAAGGAAATTCATGTTCAGTTTATGCTAATTTTAAAATAAATTTAAATTTTTTTTTTTACTTTTTTATTACTTATTGCAACTGGTCTTTGAGTTTGTACCAAAACAAAACCCATCTTAGAATCAAAGGTTGGCTAAATACTGTTTTATATTATATGCCTCTTCATCTACCTATACATGAAATCAACTGTTAATTTGATACCATAGCCCTTTTGTTATCAAATGTTATGCCTGTTTATTGAATCTTACAGATTACAATAAGACAATAATAGAAGGCACCATAAAACCAGGACAAGATTAGAAATAAAAAACATCAATAGCACAACTAAATTCATGACATAAAATTCTGGAGGAACAAGAAGTTTAGGGGTCAGACTGAAAGGTCTCGTTAACCTTAGTTCTCAGCTTAATATGAAGAACATTCATGAGGTTTTGGCCTTCTGCTCGAAGACTTAGAGGAGCAGAATTTGTAATTAAAAGCTGAGATAAATGGTCAGAGGTCTGGTCGTTTAGAGCCCTGTGAATAAGGACCAGAATTTAAAAGTGAGCTTAAGACTGCAGGCAGACGATATTTAACCTCTCCACTGGAGGCAACGCTGACCCCTACCAGAGATTCAACATCTTGTAAAGTTTCCACTCTATAAGTGGAAATATGCAATCAATACTGGTTGCAGAAACAGTTTTTTATGTATCTGCACTCAAAAAGCGTCAAATAATGCCGGACCTTGTTTATTCAGTATGGGAGATGCCCTTCAACATGGCAAGACTACCTTTTTGTATATTTACCTCCTATATGCAATTTCAAATCAATAATAATTGATTTAACAGAACATAAAGAGGTTTTCTAATGTTAGATATTGCTACAGTATTGAAAAATATATATATATTTTTAATATTGTATGCAAGAAGCATAAAGTCATAATACTGCCACAGTTCCTGCTGGCTTTTCTTTATGTCCGATCAAAGGTTTGAACAAACTTTAAGCCTTTTTGTTATTGGGTTATCTATTTGTCTATGTGATAATTGATAAAGTAGAAGTTTGGGAGTGTGAGGTTTTGTTATTTTGTCATTTACATTTAACTAGCCCCCCCCCCCCCAAAAAAACAAAAAACAAAAAAACAACAAGAACAACTTACCGCTTTTCTCATCTGTCAAGCAATTGGGCATAGTTATGCAGGGAATATTTAGAGAAAAAACCCCAACATATTTAATATGAGATGGTTGTTATAAAGATGTTTGACTAAAAAATTGAGAATGTTGGGATACAAAACAACTAAACAAGTAAGCACTAATTCATCGTACCATCAGGTATGGGATGGTGGGGGGTGGAGGGCTTATAACTAGGGCAGGCCAGGAGAAAAATCCTACCTACATCTACAACCAAACCAGGACATCATCTCTATGTACATGGAGGCTACATCAACTCTAACCACAGCAATAGCCTCAGGCTCATCTTACCAGCAAAGAACATGGGGGACTTATGGTGCAACTCTTCCATTTTCTGAGCAAACAGAGCGTTCATCTCTCGCTGCAGAGTACCTGCTGCCCTTTTGCGGCCATCAAGGACAGAGCGTGGAGGTAGCATGGGGGGTGACTCCAGGCTGCTCAGACTGTCCAAGCTGTCACAACTGCTGCTGCTGTCACTGAGTGAAATTGATTCATTCACAGTGAGGACTTTTATTGGAGTCAGCAATGAACCACAAACAGACCCATAGTTGGGGGGTGTAGTCTGTTGCCAACACAAGTTGGTTCTGCAGTTTGGAGTCATGCAAGGTGCTGGTGTAACAGCATTAGGGGAGCGTCTACGCGGAACGCTGCAGGACCGGATGTTCCTGAGATGGGATTGAGGATGAGGCCGTAAATGTTGGGGACCAAGAGTCTGTCTTTCTTTACATCTGGAGAACGGGACAGGACTTAGGTCAGGCTGAGGGGAGAACTGAAACTGGGGTTCCCTGCAGGATTTGGCATTGGAGAGGGGTTGATGTAGGTCAGGGGTTGCAGCTGTAGTCTTTGTAACCAGTTGAACTTGTTTCTTTTCTGAGGACGACTGTACACTACATTCCTTACTGTCCACATCTACCTTTCCAGACTTGCCTTTTTGCATTTCCTCGACTTTTCTTTCAGCTTCGGGACTCTCCTTAGACCCTATCACACATGTGATGCAGTTTGAGGACATTCCTACCCTGCCAGAACTAGTGAGTGCAACTCGAGCAAACACCCCGGGTTTCATGTCTAATGGCTCATGAAAACGGAGACGGTTGGCCCGTTTTAGAGGCTCACTCATGGGTCTTCGCTTGGCAAAAGGACAGCTCTTACCTTTACCCTCCTCTGGGTGGAGAGCTCCATTGGTGCCAGGATGGTCCCAGGGACCCTTGGCTTGGTGGGAGGCTAGTGACTCCCCGTTGTGATGCTGTGGTGGAGTGAACTGATAAGAAGTGGCGGAAGAGGCCTTGTCTCTATTCTCAGACTCTCGCTCTTCACTAGCCCCCTCTGAGCTGTAATCTTTGGTGTCAATGGGGATCTCAGGGAAGCCCTTTATAACCTTGGGCTGGCCTCTGGTGGGTGCACTGGCAGTGCGGCGCAGGAGGTGGGCGCCAAATGGGTGTTTACGGCAGCGGTGGACAGCAGCATGGCTGTCTAGAGAAGCCTGCTTTGGGTTTCTGTGAAACAGACCCTTTATACCACTGGCTGCTCTGGCCTGCAAAAGACAACATAAACAGTGTCAAAACAATGAGAGCAGACTAATTAGGGATTATTCTACATGAAAAGCTTCTCTTAGAAAAAAGTAACAGAACAAAGAAATTCCCATTCAGCATGCTTTTAAATGATTTACATTTATACATATACAGAAGAGACATACATTACTGTGCAAAAGACTTGAGACATGCCACATATCTGCATTTACTTCTTTCCAAACCATTACTGTTTGAAAACTGGTTTATCTTAAGTTTCCCGGACCTTCTGAAGCTCTTTGCACAAATTATTGATCTATAGACAGTCACAGAGAGAAAGGCTATTAGAGTGGCGGCTGGCCAATAGAGGACGCTAGAGCTCCGCCCCACCAGCCCAATGGCCTTGATTAAGATATAAAAAATCCAAATTAAAATGATACAATTTTTATTTTATAATTTATATTTCTAAAAAATATTTCGAAATAAATAGTGATATATATTTTTTTTGATGTGTAAGATAAATATTTAATGTCTAATGACGAGTAAAGCATCGATTCATTTTTTAATGGATTGGTGACATATTTCCGCCGTAGGGTGCAACAATGTTTTCCCATTAAATCCCATTAAATTTAAAAAGAGAGATCATATTACTCCCATCTTAGCTTTTCTTTCTTGGCTTCCTGCCTAAAATAGACTTTAAAATCCTCCTTCTCATATATATAACCTTGGCCAAGGACCATCTGATAATCCCTTTTATTCTTAACCGAGCACTTTGCTCTCAATCTTTTGGTTTACCAGTGATTCCTCGAATTTCTAGACGTAGAATGGGAAGGAGATTTTTTAGTTATCAGGTTTCTCTGGAATCAACTAACATTTTTAGTCCATGAGGCAAACACCCTGTGTACCTTAAGTCTGTGCTTTCTACTTTCCTTTTTGATAAAGCTTATAGTTAAAATAGCTCAGGATAACCTGAGCCACTTCTACAGTTATGCTGCTATAGGCTTAGTCTGATGGAGGACATAGGGACCACTTTTCATCATGCTGCTTTATTCTACTTCTATTCCACAATACTTGTTATGTCAACCCCTAAAGTTATGTTATATTTGCCTTTTTAAGTCATAGCAGCTTCTTCTGGTCTGGTTCTCTGTTTGGCTGTGACATCATCCTGTAGGGAGGCATCATCGGGCTGCTGCCATCAATCACTTGGATTATATATGCACAATAGAGTTGGACCTGTCTATCAGTGATTAGTCATTTGTTTCTGCTAGACATAGCTAGGCATAAACTGCATGCCTTCTCTTTCATCCCTTTTAACATGAAAATAACCTCATAATCTTAAAGATAATGGTGAAATAATTCCATGGTTAGCTCTGTCTAACACAGCAAGTTTTCCATAATCACTTCTATGCATCTTCCTTTTGTTTTTTTGCTTGTGTCTCCTCCCACCCTCAGGCTGACTGGGAGTTCAAAGTGAAAGGGCCCATTTTCAGGGGGAAGGCCACTCATACCAACCCTGGTTCTGCTGACAATGTTTCTGTCAGGACAGTTTTCCCTCTCTAATGTTTTTGCACATATGCTCCCTAAACCTGAAGTCCTATATCCTCCATAACCGCCCTGCTCTGTTCCAGACTGCCTGCACAAAGCAAAGTCTACAGCCTCCGCTGTTACTCCCATCTTGCTCCGGTCTTAGTTGTTGGGAATATATAGGAATTATGCTCTAATTTGTAGTTACCAATCTTTTGTTACCATATTTTAATTTGACAAACTGGATCTTCTCATTCTTTTCCCTGTTTGGTGCGATTGCAATTGCGGATCTTGACTTGGCTGGACCGGAGTGAAGCAAAGAATAGCCTAGCTCCGTATTTTTATGGTGAATGATGGACAACACGTACGTGCGCGATGACGTGTGAAGAGTAGATGGATGTGCAACAGTTCTTATTGATTAACACTCTGCACGACGTACGACAGCAGAGTGGAGACATGTGGAATCTGGGGGTCAGAGTGAACGTCGCTCTCATTCATGTTCATTACTTCAAAACTGATCCATTCAGTTTACCGTTCACTTATAATATAAACGTATTCAGTGAACGCCGTTTGTTGAAAGTTACAAAAACATGCAGTACTTACAGTTTAGTTATTGTCTAAACTGATAATCCAAATCCTACTAATGACTAAAAGAAAAAAGAAATCTTTGAGATTTTGATGGGGAAATAACTGTTATTATAATTATCTACTTTTAAATATTCAGTTCATGACGGGTAAAAATCTGGAGACATCGCCTAAACGGACCGGAGCAAAAAAACAGCTCGGCTCCGTATTTTGACGGTGAACGACAGAAGACGTAAGTGGGCGGTTACGTGCAGAGGAGTAGTGGTGGATGTGGAACACTTCTCATCGATTACCTTGACAGGCAAGTTCTCCACACAACGATTTGAGCGGGGCGGAGCGCTCACGGAGTATGTGGAATTTGGGGGTGAGGGATTGCTGAAGAGTCATTAACACAATGAACACAAATATCTACTGTTGCCACATCATCAAGAAGGAGCTGATGCTACGATGTCAGTGACTCGATGCAACCAGCTGGGTTTCCTTAGACAGGAAACTTTTAACCAATTTGAAAATGGCTGAATGAATTCTCTCTGTTAAGCACATCAAGATGACATGTTGTGATTTTAATATTTAAAAAAATAAGATGATTAAAATTTTACAATACTAGTTTCCCCACTTTCTCAATTTGACATCATTGGTTAATTACAAAAATTGAGAAGAGTAAACTGTAAATCTGAGTAAATCTGTCAAATTCAACTTTGGAAAGCCTTCAGAAGACCCGGAAAACTACTGAATAAGAATATCAGAACAAGAATCAGACTGCATGGATCAAAAGAGAAAGAAATCAGGAATACAGAAAACATTTTCCACATTGTATATCAGAATTTATCATTGCTACTGTTAAACATGCTGACAGGCTTTGAATTCCTCCAGGATTCAAAGTTTTGACATCTAAAAAACCTACACATTTCTCTGCAAAAGCTTTTTTTTTCTTACAGATAAACTATTAGCTGGAAAAATGCAAGACATGTGGAAGTGGTTTTTTTAAATGTAGAACACCAATAATGGATGCCTGCACAAATAGAAATAGTTTGCTGATGTTACACTGGATGGTCACAACAGCTGAAGGGGAATTCAAAAGTGGATGGAAATATTTTTAGGAATGGAGCAGAACAACACGCATCACAAAAAAGAATCATAGTTGCTTGTGGGGAAAGAAGGTGCCTTTCCAACACAGGAAGTGCACAGGAATGCTTATTATTGGTTGGAACACAAAACACTTCAAGGTACAGTGTAATAAAAAAAAAGCTTTTTATTTAGTTATCTAATAAGTCTTTAATTTAACTTTTTTTTTTCCTTATATGACCCCAAATAGGGTCATGACTCTAACTTTGGCAATCAATGTGCTACAGTAGATCAATGCTCTACAACAGAGTGGAAGCATTAAACACTGGTTTAGAGCAGCACAAACTTTACAGGGATAATTGAACAGAAGAAATACTTTTTTTTTTCTTCTGAAAGTTTTACTTAGGGGGAAGTTGTTTCACAAAGACTGTTTGTGTGGAAAGGCACCCAAAGCTTGTAGAAGTTTGCTGCACGCTGACATTTGTTTTTGCTTTTTTTGTCCGCATTCGAGTCGTTTCATAACACATTAGTAATGTCATACAAAGATACACTGAGAATAAATGAAAGTTATTTCTCATGTTAACAGTAACTAGCAAACATCTTGCCCTCTTTTCGTTCCATTATCATTTTCCTTCAGCCAAATCTGAGGGCCCGTTTAAAGTCATGAAATAAGCATCTAGATTAGATATCAGGACTGAAAAAAACGCTCTAAAATTTTCTGTTTATTGTTTTTTTTTGCCATTCGTTAAGAACTTTGAATGGTTTGTACTGCCAGACGAGAATGTACTGAGTCTTCAAGTCCCAAACTTACTGAGCATAATGCATAGTTCCAATGAAAATAAGTCATCTTGGTTCTGAAGCAGCAAAAGAGCCCCAGATCATGACACTACCAGCACCATGTTAGGCTGCCAGTATATACGGTTATTTTCTGAAAGCGCTTTTAGTTTTATTCATTATTCAACAATCATTATTCAGATCTTCACAAGTCTAGGCATCGTCAGGATGCTTTTTTATGGAACTGTGAGATGGGCTTTTGTCATGTTTTTGGTCAGTAGAGGTTTGGTGTTGGAAAATATTAATAATATTCTTACTGTGCTTCATTGGACTTCCAAAGCTATTGGAATTGCTTGATGACCTCTCCTGGATTAAAGATGCCAGTGACCATTATACTTGTTTTTATTTTTGTGATTTTGATCGAGGCAGTGATGTGTTTCTCCTTAGGATACTTCACCCTTCCCCATGTTTCCAAATAACCCTAAACTTAAAGACTAAAGGTCTGGTATTAACCAGGTTTGGGGTCGGATTAGTAAAGTTAAACTGCTCTCACATGTAAAAAAATGCCTTTTTGTTTCAACCCAGGTTATCTGTGTCTGAATAATACTTGCTTGGCTTGAAACACTGCAGCTGCGGCAAAAAAAGTAAAAACAGAAAAATAAAAACTGTGCCAAGGCGAATGCTTTGTCACAAATCTGTTCATTTAACAGGTTCTGTTAAAAAAGGGGGAATAGGTCCAGGAATGTTATGAAGAAAGTAGATCCAAACAGCCCAGCAGTGAAACAATTACAGGATGGATCTTCAATGTAAACATAAAAGTAACACAATAAAGTAAACATTTTAATTTTATATTCAATCTTTGTCAACAAAAATAAAGTCCTTCGTTACTAAGGTTACTAGTGTTTAGCATTTCTTTAGTTAAACTAAAGGATGAAACTAAAACCAGGATAATTGTTTGGAATACAAGCTCTGCTTGTATTATACATGTTCTGGATATGTGGAATATTTTATAATTTTCAGAATATGCATTTTTAAAGTAGCCAAACATGACATTGGCTAAATTATTTTATTTTTTTCCTAAAAGGGCCTGCTATTATCATATTGGGTATGATATTGTGTCAAAGTCAGGGATCTTGTGGTTTAAAAAAACAACGTTGTGTTTGAAATAAATCGGTCCGGAACCTATGGTGTCAACAGGGTGGACAGAAGTTGGTAAAGATGCCATTGTTGGAGTCTGCATTTTTTTTTTTTTTTTTTTCGCTATCGAGACGGAACCAATAATGGCGAGCCATTATTTTATTTAAATAAAAAAAAAAGGGTCAATTTTTATGTTTTCTTTAGATTACAAAAATAAATTGTAATAAAAATAATCCAATTGATGATGTTTTAAAAAAAAGACCTACGAAAGACTAATTTAAGACATTTTAATACCAATTAAAGCCTTAGTTTTATTTTTGAAGAATTCAATGCCTTTTAAGACTTTAAGGACCTGCGGGAACCCTGCATATGTGAAAGTAAAAAGTGACACGTGAGTCATGTAATAATAATAAAAAAAACCTTCTTTCGCACAAAAGCTTTTAGCAAAGAAATTTTTTTCCCAAAATTTGCATGTACAAATGATTAGAATTTATAGAATTTCAGGGTCATTATAAACGCACGTAGTGTCATAAACTCATATAACCACTTTCTATTGGCTCAGAAAGGCCATTAGACATGCCTTTGTTCATCACACTGGTCTGACTGGCAATATAAAAGTTTTAAATTTCATCTCGCTGCCTTGTTAATTCGTCTTTTTGACAAAGGAGATGATGTTATATGAGTATTACATTTCAGGCCTATAATGGCAGACAGCTGAATAGGTTTCCTGTAGTGTTTTATTTATTTTTTACTTTGGATCTACTTGAGGAGTGTGATGAATGTACAGGCAGATCAGGCCTTCATAACTCATGAGAGGCATGAGTTGGCCTGACATTATTATGCTAGTTGTTGCCGTCAAGCGTGTTTGGTGGTGGATCGTTAGTGTGGATGTTTAGGCTCATGCAAGATCCCAACTGGAGCTCACTACACCTGAGTTTTAAATGACGCTTCGGGCTCCTAAAACTTCCCTGCCTTTAGTGTTTGGTAAGAGACGGTTCCACTGAAATCACAAACAGACACAAGAACAGAGTGACAATCAGAAAGAGAGAGGATGAAAGAGGGGAAAAAAGATGTGGGGTGAACCGAGACAGAAGTCACAGCAGGAAGCAGACAGACTGCAGAGGAAAGGAAGTTCAAAGTGAGGACATTATGAAGAAGAACATTCACTGCGTGGCTGGAGACAAACAAAACAATGAAAAGCCCAATGATGATTAACTGCTGGTAAAATTACCAATGAAACACATATTTCTGGGACTCATATGAATTGTTTTAGCTGCATGATTACAGACAACAAAAAAGACAATAGAACTGCATAGCTATACTTAAATTCAACACTAAAGCTCCTTTTCCCGAAAAATAGGAAATACAGTTTTGATGTCAGAAACCCCTTAGAAATGAGTGTTACAGTAACACCTGGTAAATCTGGCTTTAGATGAATTCTAGATCTATAACAGGTTCAAACAGAATAGGCTTTCCAAGTGTTTTAGGTTAAGTGACTCAAAAAGCAAACACTGTGATAGTTTCAACAAATTGAACAAATAATTCTATTCAGTTTAACATGGTCGTCTTTAACGTTATCCATTTTTATAGATTTTGTTCCTAGAATTATTTTACCTCCCATCTAAAACGCTTCCTCAGCTTTAAAGGTTATTTGGGGAAATCTGTTTGCCATTAATCGACATAAATTAAATAATTCTGCTGATCAACTCACAAAACTGAAGCTGCAAAGTTTTTAAAAGGAAAAGTCCGATCAGCAAGGAATAATCAATGGATCATTATTGATACCTAAAACTACGGTAATAGGTTTGCTGTGATTTAATAAATTTAGCGTTTATCAGTAAAATAATGAAAATAATTTTCGTTGGGATCACTTAGCGGCCATTTTTGCCCAAATATAGTAACCCCTCCCTCCTGCCATCTTC
>NW_015151151.1:348710-378984 GCF_000732505.1 Cyprinodon variegatus | reverse complement strand
GTGACGTCACAAACCAGTAGGTGGCAGTAGTGTTCTTTGACAAACATGGATGCCTCCAGTAAAGCACATTCACATGAAAATTACTCTTAATTAAAACACTTATCAGTTATTGAACAGTATGTAATAATTTATATTTAATGTACTTTCAGAAGTTTGAATTCTGAATATGACCGGAGTTTTCCTTTAAACGACACACTTGGAGTCGTATTTATCCTCCAGATACAAAATGATAGAGCTGTCAGATCTGTTCCTCAGAGGTCTGTATTCATTCACACATGCAAGGTCAAACACAGATATTAGCTCGACATCAGCCTCCTCAGGCACTACCTACCTTACCGGTGATGTCATTCACAGCCACATGAACAAAAATTGAAGCTTCTTCCATACCTTCCAGGTAAACATGCCGATAACCTGTGCACAAATTCAGAAAACAACCTCAGTTCACGTGTAAATATGAACAAAACTTGAGTTTTAAAAGTGCTTTTCCTAAAACACTTTAAGAGATTAAATTGCCTTTCCTCCGTTTCACGATTTTATGTGATGAACCCAGTCGGCTTGCAGGGGCGGGGATTTGCTTATTTTTAATGTAATTCAATTCAATTCAGTTTATTTCTATAGCACCAATCCACAACACAAGTCATCTCGAGGCACTTTACAATTCAACCAGGTCATCCAGTCAAATTGATTCAAAGTTTTCTATCTAAGGAAAACCAGTTGATTGCATCGACTCATTGACTCAAATACAATCCCTCATGTAAGAGAATTCTCGTCTGTAAATTCAAGCAAACAGTTTGGTATTCAGTGGTACATTGACTTAAGGAAAGTCTCGCAGACCTTTACATCTTCCCACAAGTTTAGGATCTCAAAGCATTCTCATACACAAATACATCTATTGTTATAGGCAATTTTGATCTACTCTGTGACACCGGGAGGCTTTCACATCGTTTGTACTGGAAACAAGCGTACAACTTTGTTCTCTTAGCTGATCCTACTTGTCTTTTGATTAACTCTTCCCAGATAAAGGGGAAGTCAATGTTCCAGAATATTTCTTTACTTCCTCTGTTCTGAGAAACTGCCTTTTGATGAGAGGCTCCCTTTTCCAATAACATGAGATGCTTTTCTTGGAAACAAATGGTCCTCCTCTCTTTCTGCATCTCAGACTCTCTTCAGGGAGAACTATAAAGTTTACAATTCTCTGTTTAAAATGTCCTTTTAAACATCATGTTTTATTTCACATTTATATCTTTAAAGAAAAATCTAAGCTTCACAACAGAAAAAGACAAAAAGGGTTAAGCTTAATGGCACAGCTTTGTAGTGAATTTTCAAAGACCTTTTCTAGTGTTTCAGTTAGATAACATGTCAATAAAAAAAATATATGAACATAACTTTCAGACATTCAAAAAAAGTAAAAAAGAAGAAGTGTCAGAAATAGCGTTGAGTTGCTTTATACATTAGCCCAGCAAAGCCTTATTTTTGTTAGACAACATGCAAATTGAAACACATTGGAAAGGGAAGCGTTTGGCTTCTTTTGTTGGCCTGCAATGCCCCATACCGGTCTATGCCTTTGAAAGGTGGGTCTTTAAAGGGAATTATTGGCCTGGCTGAATAGGCAGGGTCTTCTGTTCCCCTCTAAAGGGGTTGTGCTGCTAACGGAAAGGGATTAACTCAATTGCTGCGTTGTAGGTTTTTGAAAGCTGAAACATGAGTCCACCCCCCTCCCGTTTAAGCTTTGTTTTTCGTTCTTAACATAGATGGCTTTCTTCACGCTCCTCTCAAAACACCTATTTCTTTGTCCAAAATGTGAATATTCTGGAACATTCTTGTCCTCAAAAGTCCTCAAACGAATAACATTCTTCTGAGCACCAGAATGCTGACATTTTGGACAAAGAAAATAGGTGGTTTGAGAGGGGCGTGAAGGAAGCCATCTATGTTAAGAAAGAAAAACAACCTTAAACAGAGAGGGTGGACTCGGGTGACATTCTTTTGAGGACCAGACAGCTAAGCAGGCCAACAGAAGAAGCAAAATGACCCCCATTCCAAAGGGGTGGACCCGTTCGTCCATTTCAATTTGCATGTTGTCTAAGCAAAAACAAGGCTTTGTTTAGGCTACTGTATAAAGCAACTCAACACTATAACCCGGGATAGGATGCGAAAAGTCTTCAAACTTGGAAATGAAAGTCCAGTGGATTGTTTTTTTTTGTTTTTTTTTTTTACTTTTTTGGAATGACTATGACCTGGATGACTGAGAATCTTTACCAGCAACTTTCAGACATGTTTAGACCCATGGTCTGGTTTTAGTTTAATTGAAAACAAGGGTCCAAATTTAAGGAGCTTGGGCCACAACTGGCCCCTCTCAACAATGTAGACACATTGGATGAAAGACTAAAGGCTTGTTTCAAGTGTACAAAGTGGCTAAATACCAATGCTTTGTATGTTTGTAAATGATACAACATCAAGGGTTTCATTCCTGCCGCCACCAGACTCTATAATGCTGCACTATAATCACAATAACTCCTGTAACAACCACTGTGCAGCCATATTATAGTTTTTTTATTTATTGACTGTGCAATATTCTGTGCAATATGCTGAATGTGCAATATATGTGAATATAATAGTCATACCACTACCTCACCGTTGTTTCTTACCTACTACACTTTAACGTAAAAGTAAATCCACCTGTATATAAGCCATCCTGATTGTACATATTTTTATTTGTTATTTCTTTATTTCTTATTTTTATTTTGTTTTTCATTGTGTGCGATACATGTACACTTGCACCTTAATCCTTATTTATCTTGATATGCTGTATATATAATGTTTATTGTTTATTCTTAATTCACCTTTTTCCTCCTTGTTTACACCTTCTTTGACTTCTATGCCAATATGTGACAAGTGAATTTCTCCGCTGTGAGATCAATAAAGCTCATCTAATCATCTAATCTAATACAAATCTTAGTGTTGCCTTGAACACAATGATACTGAAGTGGCCCCCTATAAAGTTTGACACCTCTGATCTAAAACAGATTTTTACCTGGCATCATGCTGTGGAAGGCGATGGTTCGCTGCCCGATGAAGTCTTGGCCAATTGGGTCATGATCCCACACAAGGAAACGTACAAGGGCCAGCTCTGGCATGTGAACCGTAAAGACCAGAGTCTCCTCCCACATTGGATTGAAGCCTAGAAAAGCGAGCCAAGTGAGGGAACATAGTATGTAGTGAGAGGAGGAAAGATGGAAGAGAGGGGAGACGGAGTTCACAGCAGAACATGTGCGATAAATTAATGGACATAATGGAGACAAATATTAAGATAGGAAAATTAACAGCTCGACACTCATCACTTATTCAGTGTTTGAATTAAACAAGGTGGAGCAGCACTGCTTCAGCACCACAAACATTCAAATCATAAATCCCAGCAATAATAAACAAATCCTCTGTATCCAGAGACACCGTCTCAGTGAGTGACAGCAAACTGAGATTATCATGCGATCGATCATTTACCAGTTAGCAAACAGTGAAGCAATGTTTCACACTGCAAAAATAATCTAGAAAGAAATAACATTTCTTAAATTAAGTGTACCGTAATTTTCGGACTATAAGCCGCACCTGAATATAAGCTGCAGAAGCTAAATTGCATGATTTGTCGTGCACAGAGAGGATTGTCGGGAAAGAGGCGACTGTTTGGGGAAGCTCCTATTTATTAACATCTCAACACATTTTTTCATATTTGCATACGTCAACTGTTACAATTTAGTGCAGTAGACGCTCACATTTATTAACCGGTACGTTTGTTTTCCATAATGAGGGTGTCACACAAGCTCGCCATGTCCGTCTTTCTGGCTGTCGTTCTGTCTCATACCACTCGCGGTAGAAGTCTGCTCGCAGAGGATCTCCGCATTCCCGCGCGCGGCTACTGTACTTGTGTGTTAAAGCAAATGTGACGTCAACATGGTGGATGGTAAAATCCATAGATTTAGGTATTACCCTAGTGGCCGTTAGCTGTAAAAGTCCATAGATAAGCTGCATTGTTATATAAGCCGCAAGGTCGAAAAATGGGGTAAAAGTCGCGGCTTATAGTCCGCAAATTACGGTATTTACCCTTAAAAAGATCATTAGATAATATGTGCTTGAAACAAATTAATAAACTTTAAGCAATTTAAGAAAAAATACACTTATCTAAAAAAAATTACTTATTTAGATTTCATTTTTTTTGCAATTTATGATTTCTAACTCACCATTATCATCCACCACTCTGGTCTGTTCTTTGCAGCAATCAACAGGAAGGCCGATAATCTCCACTTCCACAAACGGATCAATGATCTGAAAGAACAGTCAGAATGCCATTTAGGAGGAAACAGAAAAATTTAAAACTTTGTCATCTGGCTGTACGTATATTAGCGCAGTAAATATGGCCACAATTCCCTCCTTTGTTGGTTTAATTATGCGTTTGTATTAGAAAATGGCATCCATCATATCTTTTCTAAGCTGGTGTCTCTCCTAAGCTAAATCATTAAAGGAGAAGCATTTATTCTACTATAAATTGACCTGGGTTCTGCAGGAGGAGACATTACTGTCTAATATCGCCACAAACCAGATGAAAAAAAAAATCTGACTGAATGCATTGTTCCAAATGCTATAATAAGGAGGAGGACCTATGAGAACATATGAAGGACGGTGGACAGTCTGCATAGAGGTGGAGAAATGGTTGCCTGGACACAACTTGGACCTAAACTACAGCGCTCCATTTTTTTTTTTTTACAGGTGTTTCTAGGACAACAGGATGCCTTATTTAAATCTGCACATGAAGAAAGCAAATAAAAGTGCATTTTGTGGTTCTGGCCTTTTTTCACCGTGTTTGCTCTTTACCTTTATTCACAGGACTTGTGTTAACCTGAGCGGACAATAGGGGCTTTGTTAAACATTTCAACAATGAGCATTTAATGGGACCCAGTGTACAAGGGGAAGGGGTGTAATCTGGGGCTACAAACATGAGGAGGATGGAGTTTACTAACAGAGTAAAAGGGACTAAAAAGACTAATGGATTTTTTTTACCTCTCCTCTGTCTCCTAGCATTGAATCTTTGGGTTTAGGCAGCTGTTGTCCACTGATTATTTTTAAAATCAGCTGTTTCTTCATCCGACCAGGCAGCGGGTCATCCAGGTTTGGATTAAAGGCACCTATGGTGGGTAGAAAACATTTATCCCGATGTTCTGATAAACTGGCTGGGAAAAAAAGTGAATAACTTACAGACCTTCACACATGCAGGAGGGTTTCAGGATGTAGCCACAGTTGCCATTGCTGTAGAATTTTGCTCGGTTGAGCTGAAGGACTCGCCCCTCCGACTGATAGTTGAGAGCAACTGAAATCAAAGTAATATGATGGTAAAGATTCTCATCCAGGTCATAGTCATTCCAAAAAAGTAAAAACAAAAACAATCCACTGGACTTTGTTTCCAAGTTTGAAGACTTTTCACTGCCCATCCAGGAAGCTTTTCCAAATCAAATTTCAGAAATAGCGTTGAGTTGCTTTATACAGTAGCCCAACAAAGCCTTGCTTTGAAGAGAGAAAAAACCTTAAACAAAAGGGATGGACTCAGATTTCAGCTTTCAAAAACCTACAACGCAGCAATTGAGTTGATCCCTTCCTGCCATCATTGCAACCCCAACCCCTTTACAGGGGAACAGAAGACCAAGCCTATTCAGCCAGGCAAACAATTCCCTTTAATAACCCCCCCTTTCAGAGACATAGACAGGTATGGGGCATAGCAGGCCAACAAAAGAAGCCAAACCCCCCATTCCAAAGGGATGGACCCGTTCGTTAATTTCAGTTTGCATTTTGTCTAAGTAAAAGAAAGGCTTTGTTGGGCTACTGTAAAAAGCCTTGAACTCAATGTTATTTCTGACATTTGAATCGAAAAAGCTTCCTAGATGGTAAGTGAAATGTCTTCAAACTTGGAAACAAAGGCCAGTGGATTGTTTTTTTTTGTTCTACTTTTTTGGAACGTGATCAAAGTAATGTTATATAGAATATGAGATGTGGAACTGGAAAAATAGTGTTTATTTGCATCTAAGGTAAATGAGCTGAGATCCTACCAAGCTGGCAGCCAGAGTTCCAGAAAGGCTGAGGGTTGAAATTAGACGAATCTACACGGTAGGAGGAAGGATAGATCCGGGAAAGCTGGCGCTGGTTAAACTGGATCAGGGAAGTGGCTTTCTGCTGCATCAACTGATGAGCTTTGGTCTCGCTCAGAGAAGACACCTGCCAGCTGCAGTTAGCTGCAATACAACAAGCGGAACAGTGAAACTCACATGGATTTCACACTACAAAAAAATAAGAGTATTTAATATACAAGGAGTGTTCACCCCTAACCCACTTCCAGTTGTTTGATGTACCTGAAATTTTGCATGTGCAATTATTTATCTCTCTATAGATTAAGTGGCAAATTACAGCTCTGGACTAATTGGGGTTTCTGATTTACAGCTGGTTGAAGTGAGTCAAGTCTGAAATGGAGCCTGCTGAGCAGTGATCTGGTTTTATTTGAAAGGATGCACACCGCTGGAGTCTTTTAATGAAAAGACCATATGATGGGGCTTCATCACACCAAGTTACTTTAATTTCTTTTGCCCCTTAATCTATAGAAATATAAATAATTGTACATGCAAAATGTCAGCTAGGTCAAACAACTATAAGGTGGTCAAGGGCGTTGGTTACTGAATGTCCCTCGTTTAACGAAATATTTCACTGTAGCTAAGGAGCAGTTTCAAGCAGTGAGTATTTTTGCTACAACACAATTCCTAGGCTCCTCACTTCCGACAAACTAAAGGGAAAGTTTCCACTTATTAAAACCTTTCCTTGATTATTTGAACTACAGTTTACTGAAGTTAAGATACTGTTTTAAATTGCTGCAGTTTGTTAAGCAATAAGTTAAGATACTTAGCTTTAAATTGGCTTATTTTGAAAATATTCAAAATAAGCCGATTTAAAACTAAGAAAATCAAGAAATACACTTTCAGATCATGGGTTTTGCTTTACACAACCTGTTCCAGATGGATAATTTCACTAGAAAACTTCCGTAAAAATTCAAAAAATATCCACTGGTCTTGGTTTCTAAGTCCAGTGGATATTTTTGAATTTTTACGGAATGACTATGACCTGGATGACTGAGAACCTTCATCAGCATATTGCACTCCACTAGAAAACAATCACCTTGTGCCTCAATATCATATAGACCAACGGAGCAGGTGTACTTCACCAGATCAGACAGAGCTCTTGAAAGCTTCATGGTCTTTTTCTTTCTGTGGGGCCAAGAAAAAGGGTGAGACATCATGAACCCTGCTAAAAAAATCCAATAAAAAGAGAAGTTTATGAAAGCATAATTTTTATAATGAATACATGAAGTAAGCTTTTAAAAACAAAACAACTACATAAAAGACAAAGCAGGAAAGCGGCATCAGCAGAGAGGAGCTGGAGAGTAATGCCTCTTTTACTATGTGCAGACTTGTTTCAGTGCGTCCAGATGTGGGCTGTTCACTTAGAAGTAAAACATTTTCTTTGAGGCCACAGGAGATAGAAACCCATCTATAAACCTCACTGACAGTCCCAAAAAGATCCTCTTACTGGCCTCCAGGATAAACACTGGAGTAAAGTGGTTTGTCTCTGACACATACTTGCTATGGTGGAGCGCGGCGCGGGAAGTGCTGCTTGTGCTCTCCTGGTCTGTGTCTGTATCTTCGAAGCTTGATGTCTTCTTCAACTTGGACAACTTTTTCTGTTAAAAGATTTAGCAGGTTACCTGACAAGTAAGTGTGATTTAAAGATAGAAATAAATAATTGCAGAGCCAAAAAGGTTCAATGTGCTTATAATACCCATGCCTCAGTGAGTATTACATTACAGTCGTAGCTATTCAATATTTCCCCACTTTCCCTGAAGGGCCCTTGGCTGGGCCCCAAAGATTACTTTTTCAAACATCAATCTTTGAACTAAAATATTCTGTCATGATTTGTGGACATTAAGATCTAAAGAGAAGCGCCATCTGCTGGTCAGACCCTGTAATTCAGTGAAAGGGTGGGGTCAGAGTAAAATAAATCTGCACGCCCAAGAGAAGGAGGGGGGGCTCCAGTGGCTGGAAGTTAGCTGCCGTTCGGCTGGCGTTTGACTGGGAAGAGCCATTTTGAATCGCTGCTGCTGTACATGGGAGCTTTGGCACAAATAACTTTATTTAATTTCATTTATAGACCAATTATGATGTAGAAAATGGAGTTGGGGAGTATGAAAATAGGACCTACCTTGCGTTTAGAGAAGCTCCCAATGAAGGAGCGGCTGGTGCGTTTAGTGCTGCTGGGATTGGCCTCATCTGCTGTGTCTGTCCCGTCGTCACTTTTACCCTGAAAACGGTTAGAAAATGTGTGTTTGCTGAGAAGCATTTACAACACAAATGTAATCGTTCCCACAGAGCAAACCTACAGAGAATAAGTTGTTAATCATTCGACACTTGGAGTGATCTAAGAGTAAAGCTGGCTGTATTTTTCCATTAAAATGAAAACAAAAAAAACAAAAAACACATTTACTTTGTAAAACACCCTGAAGCTGCTTCAAACTTTTCACTGCTGTTCAAACAAAGGATCAGTTTTTAATCAGAGTACAACTCTGGGTCAAAGAAAATTGCTGACTATCGCACTGGACCCTCATGTTTTCTACACATTTTGAGCTGTAAGACTTTCAACGTTGGGTGAAAATGTGCAGTAACCCAGGCAACAAACAATTTCAGTTGACTATAATCTTCCTAAATCTCCCTAAATATCACAGAATTGGATCTTCATAAAGGAGCATCAAACCAGAGGTTTTTAATGGGTTTACACTTTGAAGGCTGAAACTGAACCACATATTGCCTCATATATCAGGTAAAACACCCCAAATGGGTTTACTTTGGTCAGGTGAGGTACAACTATAGAGAGAGACAGACAGGATAAGTGATGACACTGTGAATGCCATTGAGAATCAGAATGAAGTCAGACCAACTGGTAAATCTTTTGCTGATTCAGTGGGTCCTAGTTTCCTCAATGCAGGCGGAGTATGGAGGATTGATACCATGGATTGGTTTCCTCCGAGCCCTGGCCGATCATGTTTAGTCCTTTCTTTGTCAAAGTATGTGGCCTCCATTATTTCCCCAACATATTCTCCATTTCATTTCAGTATGGATATCGGACAGGATTTACTTTTCAAATTGGATCTAAAGTTTTTCTTTGACAGTGCATTTATTTAAAGGAGAAGTCCGGTCATGTTTCGAATACAAACTTCTCAAAGTACTTTAAATATGAAATTATTACATACTGTTCAATGAATGATAAGTGTTTTAATTAAGAGTAATTTTCATTTGAATGTGCTTTACTGGAGGCATCCATATTTGTCAAAGAACACTACTGCCGCCTACTGGTTTGTGACGTCACGGTGCGGTATCGGCTGTTGATCAAGTCCCAGTGCTGTATCTGGTGTTTGTCACAACGCGCTATTATCCAAGTCATCTTGAAAACATTCTTCTTCCAAATGTTGGCTACATATTACGGGTTTTTTCTCTGGCCAACGACCAACCCGTCCGTGGAGGATCAGGAATCAGAAAGGTGGAATAACTTTTTTTTCACTTTTACCCGATGTATTCCAACATCCAGCTGATAGGTTGTTCAATTCATAAATACTTTATTAATCCCACAGGGAAATTAAATGTTGCAGTAACTCATTATTTAAAAAGGAGAAGTCTGGTTATATTCAGAATTCAAAATCTTAAGTTAAAAAGTGTTTAAATAAGAGTCATTTTCATTAGAATGTGCTTTACTGGAGGCATCCATGTTTGTCAAAGAACACTACTGCCACCTACTGGTTTGTGACGTCACGGTGCGGTATCGGCTGTTGATCAAGTCCCAGTGCTGTATCTGGTGTTTGTCACAACGCGCTATTATCCAAGTCANAGTTTTAGGTATAAATAATGATCCATTAATTATTCCTTGCTGAGTGTAGTTTTCCTTTAATACAAAAATCATAAGCAGAGACATTTTTTGATACTGGAATAAGTTAGTGATGCTTTCAACTATTCTGAGTCCCCTTTAAAAGATCCCATCTTTGGCAAAATTGCCATAAAAAATGAGAAAAGGAATAGGAGAAATGTCTGCTGTTGGTTCAGCTCTGGTAAAAGAAAAGTGAAGGACCAAAAGATAAAATTGGTTTTAGGATTACAGGATAAAGAGGCAGATTAAGGAGCTCATTGCTGTGCAGATTGATGCAGCTCTCCCTCTGATTTTAGAACCAGCCTGGAATGTGAGAAGCTCTATGAGCTGCAATCAGAACCAGAGAGGAGATGGTAGCAACACAAGAGAACTGCTGGCTACTAACAATACAGCTAATAAGGATTCGCCTAAAGAACATCCTCCCTCTATGCTTACAGATTAGATATCAATGTGCTTTATCTTTTCAAAAGTATGTCTAAAAAAAAAAAAAAAATTATGTTGAAAATAAAAAGTATTCTCTAGAAATTAAAATGATCTTAAGCTGTTAGTAAACAGTAACATTTTTAATTGATTATTTAAAACAATTATTGATTATATATTCATCCTCAAAATTCCGTTACTAGAGGTGAATTTTTTTAACCTACCCAGCTGCTGAATCTAATCAATTTTCCTCTA
Source organism: Cyprinodon variegatus (assembly GCF_000732505.1). Classification (NCBI taxonomy): domain Eukaryota; kingdom Metazoa; phylum Chordata; class Actinopteri; order Cyprinodontiformes; family Cyprinodontidae; genus Cyprinodon; species Cyprinodon variegatus. The sequence goes on along the minus strand of NW_015151151.1, from coordinate 368,313 downwards.
TGAGGATGATAAAGATGAACTTATCTTCCTAACAATAACAGTATGATTGTTCTACAGGTTTGTGAGTTTGTTTAATCTATTGTTTAAGGGGTCAATCAGCCAGTCAGCTTTCTCCGTTTCTTCCATCTTCTCTGCTCCTGAAAGAATCTTACTGCTCTTAATATTTTTCCACTTTAGCAGCTGGGGTGCTTTGTGAATAATTTCTATAGTATTGTGGTAAAATTCTAAGATGCCACCAGAAGCTACTCTTCTATCTTAGGATTTTTTTATGAATCGGGCCCTGACATCTGCTGTGGTTTTCTCCACAGCCTCATCGGGCTTCTGTTTTTTTAATTGTCCACTAAGAGGAAAGGAAGAAGCTAATAATAAAATCTCCCACCAGTAAATAAAAGCTTTTTGTGATATTGTGCCGGAGAAATAACTTATTTTAAAAGAATCTGTTTAATCTTTACACTAACGACCTGTCCAGGTTGTACCCCGCCTTTCGCCCATTGACTGCTGGAGATAGTCACCAGCACCCCTCGCGACCCCACTCGGGATAAGCGTGTTAGAGAATGGATGGATGGATGGATGGATGGATGGATGGATGGATGGGTTTAATCTTTAAGGTCTCACCATTTAATTTCAACATTTTGCTTTAGTTCTCCATCTCTTTCTACATACATTTAAACATGTTTGTTTTATTTTGCTAAGAATAATGTAAACTTGATTTGGTATAAATATGTTTTTAGCCAATAAAAAAAAACAAAAACATAACTATTACGAAAGCAACGGTAACCATTAACTTTCATCTGTTGAACAGATTCTTCCTGCTGAGGAGACTGAGGTCTTTTCGAGTGCAGGGGGCGCTCCTAAAGACCTTCTATGACTCTGTTTTGGCATCAGCCATCCTCTAATTTCCGCTATTTTCAAATATCCATTACTGTAAAAATGTCCATATATTGGTTATTTATTCTCTTACATATACAATGTTTTCTATAATCTTTTCGCTGCTGTAAACACCAGAATGTCCCCATTGTGGGACAATAAAGGGATTTTCTATTCTATTCTATTCTATTCTATTCTATTCTATTCTATTCTAACTTTCATCTGTTCTCAATAACAATGAAAAAATGTCAAATGTGTTATGATGACCCTGAAGGGACCAGAACTTCTTTGCCAAATAATAAGCTTCAAAGCATAGTGATTACCTTGCCGTCACCCTTTTCCGGGTTCTTCCCACTCGGTGGGAGGCCCGCGATGGTGAAGCTGTCTGGGTCCTCTCGGTCGCGGATCTTTGACTCTTTCATCAGGCTGTCCAGTTTTTTCTTAGCCATGTTTTCCACCTGCTTCCTGTTAGCTGATGTCTGTAGGACAGGGCAGCAGTTGAAGGTCAAACGATAAGAACAATACTGTAGAGAGGTGTTTATGATTGGTTAATAATGGGCAGTTTAGTTCTGGAGGTCTTCCCACTTTGAAAGGCTGCCATGTTCTATACATGGGATTCACAGCAGAAAAAAACTTGGTCAAACGATTTTGTCTTGTATCATTTCATGAAAATTGCTCTACAGAGCAGCTAAGACCTGTGGGTAAAGCTTCAAAAAGATGAGGCGAGTCAAATCAAGCGTTTTCTGGAGTGTGAGGTTTCTTAAAGTTCTATATATTTTTTCACTGAACATTCTTCAACTTTTTCCAGAAATGTAGCTTTATTTCTAGTTCATTAGCAGTGGAGGCTGGTCAATAGAGGGCGCTAGGGCGCAGCCCGACACACCCAATTGAAACTTGATTCAGACATAAAAAAAACAAATAATAATTAAATAATTAAAAAATATTTTTTAGATTTACAAGATAAATATTTAATCTTTACTGGTGAGCAAAGCTGTCTCGTTCATCTTCGGATTGGTGACGTATTTACGCTGTGGGGCGCCACATTTTTTTGGCCTTAGGCTCTCTAAAAGTTGTACACAGGCAGTAGCTCCTCTGCAATGCAAAACGAAAAGGGAGCTAAGGATGGAGCAGAGCTGCACTCAGAGCGGACAGGAACTGTCGTCAAAGTCTTTGTGCAGCTGATTGACAGGTCAAGACGCCAAAGTGAAATCCCTCAAAGCAAACTTACCAAGAGAAGCTGGAGGTGAAATCGTTTGAGCCGAACATTAAAATTAATCAGAAGTCCAAAGACAGATGGCAACGGTTCACACGGTCTTCTAGGACCTGTTTAACTACAAGGCTTGGCTAACTGCATGCAGCGAGGCTAACGCTTTATTCTACTTTCTCGGTCTCCTTTTTCAAACACCAGGATCTGACCCAGCATGGATAAAGACAGCTAGGACTGATTTAAAGCACTTTTTAAAAAGGCAAAGAATAATAACAATCTGGGATTCACATGGAAAATAAAATATAGTTTACATTTGTTTGGTGTTTGTTAATTTGCATATGTTGCTCTTAAATAAACACATTCTAAGAAAATGAATAGTTTTGATATATTAAAAAATACAAAGCTGACTAATAGCTTCTCCATTATTAAAGTGGTACATTATTTTTTTAGGTTTGTGACGCCATATTGTACCATGCATAACACAGATTTGCCTTCACAAAGCCTTAGAAGGGCAAGATTTAAGTTCTGGAATGGCCATCGCAATCCCCAGACCTGAATATTATTCAACATCTGTGGAATGATTTGAAGCAGGCTGTCTATGCTCGGCGACCATTAAACTTAACTGGACTGGAATTGTTTTGCAAAAAAGAATGTTCAAAATTCATGGCTTACTAAACTAGCCCCACCCGCCAGCGCCTAAAATCATTTTTGCCTGCGATTGGTCTTGCTTAAATCAATCCTCCAGGCCCTAGAACTGGCGGGCCAATCAAAACGCAGAGATGTGTTTTTAATTTCTGGGTGCAAAGCAGGCGGGGTTTCGAGGGCGTGACGACAAAGCTGCATGAGGCTGGAGAAAGCACAACAAGGATGATTGCAACAACTATTGAGCAGCAGCATGCACTGCGGCAGCGGCAGCTTTCAATGGAGCGCTCCATTGAAAGTTAAAAGTTCTCTTTTCTGTTGGTGTAGTTCAATAAAAGTAGGTTTTAAGATCATTTGAGGTGAGAATATTCTACTTTAAAGCGTCACTATGTGGCCCATTGACCGATTTAATGCATTCTAGAAATTATAGCAGTGATCCCATTTAGTTCCTAAAGCACCAGCCCTTTATAAAAATAAGAGATCATTAAAGGTCTATTAAAAAGAAATCATATTTCCAAAAATAAAATCAATTCTTTTGGAGGCACTAGAGAGGGAGGTGGAACCAAAATAAGTATTTTAAGGTCCAGATATAATAGCGTAATACAGACTCAACTGACAGCCATATCCATCAAGATCTTTAACGAGTCTCTGTACCTGTGGGAGGTTCCCTAAAGCTTCAAATGCCTCCCCTCATTTTAGTACCACACAAACCTCTACTCTGTAAACAAACTGCAGGGGAAGTGTGGATTTGATACAATTAGTCAATGCCTTCACTGCAACACCTTGTTCATAAGGTGCATCTGCTCCTAAAAACAACCCATTAGCAACATGAACGTGTTTGTCTAAATATTTACTACAATTACTTTTTGTAGAGTTGCAATCAAAATGCTTTCAATGAAAACAAAGTTGAGCCAAAGTTAAATCCCTTTCTCATGCAACAAAGCTGATTCTGAACTCTGTACTTTAGTTTGAGTAATATGCACACGCATAGCTCGGCCACAAGATGGCAGAGTTGATTCATAATAATGATTTCATAATAAACAATGATGGAAAAAAAAGCATCAGTTTTGAAAAAGCCAAATCGAAGTCATATCCACACAGAAATAAGTTTAAGGAACTTTTTGATAATATAATTAATAAAAACAATCTGACAATTAATTGAATAGTTCGTGTTTGAATGATTCTTCACTTTCTGCTACAGTTTTTATGTATTAGTTCTGATTTCTAATTAGTTCAGACATAAAAAATGAGCAAACTACATGCAGACATTAAAGATTAAAATATTCTGTCAGTAAAAACTAAACTGTAACAGCAGCACCTCCTCAGAGTTAAGTTAAAATAAAAAGGCTCTAAGTGTTCTCTTCACACTTAACTTTCTTCAATTAAACATTCTCTGGTTTTGACAAACATTAAGATAATTCCTCCTGAATATGTGCAATTGCTTCTCTAGTCTAATGTATCCGAATAGCTCCTTCATAGAATCAGTTGATGCAGTTTTAGAGCAGACAACTTTAACAGGAAGGATGAGGCAGATGGGACATGACTGGGATGACTAAAGATGAAGTATGAGATACGATACCTTCCACTTTGAAAGGAGTTAGCACACGTGCAGGAAGAGAGGAGAAGAAGAGAGGAGAGCAGGAAGTAAGACCAACCACTCGCACAAAGCAGGAACAAAGCAAACCAGGAGAACACTTTGTCAGCAAAGCCTGATACGAACATAAACCACTACAAACTGGAAACTCATGCCAAAATGAATACTTAATCTACTGAACACAGGAACACAACATCTGCTGGAAACTGACCAGAACACATCAAAGGGAGTACGTACATCTCCGTTCATCAGCTTACAGTCGTCTTCCATCTCATCAGCACTGTCCTCATCAGACACGTCTCCCTCCTCGGCGTTCTCATCAATATTTGGGGGCAGCTTCTTTCCCTGAAGGAGAAGTAGAAAACTTATTTCTATACAAGGATGGAACTGTCCCAGAATCCTTAAATAAATCATTTATAGGCTACTCTTCAACCGGAGCACTGAGTTTCTGTTAAAAGACAGTTGGATTGATACAGAAAACCAAACCAGACTTCAGGCTGAAAACCTGCAACCCCTGGCAAAAATTATGGAATAACCAGCCTCTGTTGTTTAATTTTTGTAGGGGAAAAAAAATGATACAAAACTAAAGTCATTTCAAATGGCAAATGTTTGGCTTTAAGAAACACTAAAACAAATAAAGAATAAAAACGTGGTAGTAATGGTGACGTTTTTAGATGAAGCACGGGGAAAAAAATATGGAATCCCTCAATTTTGAGAAAAAAATTATGGAATTACCCTGTAAATTTTCATCCCCAAAACTAACACCTGTATGAAGTTGGACCTGCTTGTTATTCTGCATCTAAAGAGGAGCGATCACACCTTAAAGAGCTGCTGCACCAAGTGGACTGACATGAATCATGGCTCCAACACCAGAGATGTCAATTGAAACAAAGAAGTCAAACGCTTTAAAGAGGGTAAATCAGAAATGTTTTTTAAAGTTATTTGGTCAACCTTTTATTCTCTACAGATGAGCTGCGCTGCAGTTTGTTGCAGCTAAACACAATCTGAAAACAATCTTTATTGCTTTAGTCAGACAGGCTTCCTCCTGACCCAGATACCATATTCACATACTTCTCTTTCTTCACTTCAATCAGTCCATAACTCAGCCTTTGAAGTTCTATTGTAAAGATCAACAACTGCAATGCCGACTCCAATTTCTCTGTCCTGTAATGATTGGAACTGTAATAAACTTAGTTTTTATTGCTGTTTTTTAGTCATTTTTATATAGTTTTACCAAGTTTTGAGTTAAGAGTAATTAAACCAAGTAGCTTGCTCCCAGGAAAAGAACCAGGAGGGAAGATCAGAGGTGTAATTGCCTTCAGGGGGACATAACTTCCTTTTTTAAAAACTGACAGACTGTAATAGGCGCCTGTAGGCTAAGTCATCGGACTGTGACAAATTTCAGAGTGGAAGTCATCGGAACATTGTACAGTAGTAGCCATACAACGTTTCCCCACTTATCTGATGGGCCCTAGGCTGGTCCCCTACAATTCCCTTTTAAACATCAATATTTGTAATAAAATATTCTTTCTGTCATGATTTGTGGACATTAAGATCTAAAGAGAAGCGTCATCTTCTGGTCAGACCCTGTAATTCAGTGAAAGGGTGGAGTCAGAGTAAAAAAATATGCAAGAGGGGGTCATTCCAGTGGCTGAAAGTTGTATAGGAATTTTTCTGGGAGTTGAAGGGGAGTGGTTTGCCATTCAGCCTGCGTTCGACTGAGAATGGCCATTTTGAATGGCTGCTACTGTACCATCTAAAAACTGGCCTGAACCACAGCAGAATATCGTTCAGACTTTACCTTCACAAGGATCTTGCCCCTGAGCGATTCTGGTGATGGCAATCTCCCGGACTCATCTGCCTTGACAGTGGACACATCTAGTTTATCCCCAAGGATCTCAACCAGGTATTGGGCCATCTTCTTCTGCTGAGGAACACTGCAGTGGTTCTCTATGGACAGGATGACTGGGTAGCTGAGAAAAAACAACAGGTTGGATCAGTAACTGGATTTGGGATGTATTTCTTAGCGTGTTGAACATTGCATTCACCTAGCAAGCAAAATTAATTGTTGTAAGATTTATTAATTCATAAACTCCTGAAAATACATCTTGCCAGGAGCCAGAAGATGCCTTTGCCTTGATAGAGAATTGTTTCAGACCAATGATATGCAGAGACGTGTATGACGTCAACACTTCAACCAGAGGCAAAAGGCTAAAGCTTAACAAACATGGCTGCGCCGGTTTCAGCTGGTTTTATTTCTTTTAAAAAGTGAAGGAAGCAATTTTTTGCATTTGTGGATGGGAAGATGTTTGTATGTTCACCCTAACAGTATTTGATAAGAGTTTGATTTATCAGTTAACTTCACTAGTTGGGAGACAAATCAAGCTGCTACTGCTGCTGTGGTTGGCCAAAAACTCAACATGGGTGGCAGATAACTAATCAGCCCAAAGAATTATACTGACTGTCCCTATCTTTTATCTTTTACATTCAATTTGAATTCTATACATTATCAATCGGTATGCCAGGTTAATATTGCATTATAGCATGGTGAGATCCTTTACTTTGTAATGTTGTGACTAATTGGTGTTGAAAATAATGCAGTGTTGTTAGCTAACAAATATAGCCAAAAAAAATGATTCTTTCCTGTCTTGGTATTTCAGGCTCCCCATACAGACAAGCTGGAACTGTTCATGCATCAAAGCAGACAGCCTCTACACAAAGGATATTTCAGTGCAATTCTAACTACATGGTTGGCTTGATTAAATCAAGGCTGGATCTACCATTTGCTGGATCAAAGCAGGATGGCCACATTAATGCAACAGTATTCCATATGACCTCCAGCTCTTTGGAAGATTTACTTGGGGGTGCGTTGGTGTGAGTATTTGGATGGGTAAGCATATTTGTAGAATAAGCTGAGTTTAGCACCTAAAAGAGTGCAGTTGTTAGTGGTAAAAACAGCAGAAACTCAGCCACACAGAGAAACAGCAGTAGTAGCCATTCAAAATTTCCCCACTTTCCTTGATGGGCCCTTGGCTGGTCCCCTATAATTCCTGTTTAAACATAAATATTTGTACTAAAATATTCTTTCTGTCATGATATTTCCAGATCATACCCAGAAGTTCTGGGCGAGGAGGAGGAGTAGCAACAATCTTTCAGTCTGACTTACTGATTACTCCCAAGGCAGTTAATACTTACAACTCTTGAACCCTAATTTCCCTGATCCAAATTTCAAAGCAAGAAAACCTCTTCTTTTTGTAACTTTGTATTGTCCACCAGGTCCCTACTCTGAATTTTAGATGAGTTTTCAGAGTTCCTTTCTGATTTGGTATTAAATACTGACAGGGTCATCATAGTGGGAGATTTTAACATCCATGCTGACATTGAAGGCGATAGCTTAAGAGCAGCCTTTAATGCTATCTTAGACACTATTGGCTTTGTTCAAAATGTGAATAGTCCCACACATTCTCATCTTCATACTTTGGATCTTGTGCTGACATACGGCATAGAATTTGAAGAAATAACAGTATTTCCTCACAAACCTGTCCTCTCTGACCACTTTCTAATAACCTTCAGGATTACTTTAACAGAGTTCTCCTCCCCCAAAAGAAGGTTCAATTTTAGTAGATCTTTATCAGATAGTGCAGTTATAAATTTTAAAGAATCTGTTTCACTTTCTCTCTCCTCTGTGTCGCTGAGCAGTGCTGCAGAGTGCAAAAGTTTAGCTTATTCCCCTTCACAGGTTGATGATTTTGTTGATGAGGTTGCTAGTTCTCTGCGTACTGCCTTAGACAACGCAGCTCCTTTGAAAATGAAAGCTGGCCCCGTGGTTTAATGCAGAGCTATGAAGATTTCTCTTTTTGGAATTATCTCCAAAGGTTCAAGAGGAGTTCCTAGAACAGAGTTGGCCTTCTTCATAGAATTGTTGACCTTTTTCAAGCTATTTTTTTTTTTAGAATCTTTGTTTAAAATGTCAAAAATAGAGTTCGAGACTATTTCTGACATTTTGAAATGAAAAAAGCTTCCTGAATGGGAAGCAAAATGTCTTCCAACGTGGAAACAAAGTCCAGTGGGTTGTTTTTTTTTTACTTTTTAGGAATGACTATGACCTGGATGACTGAGAATCTTCACCAGCACAGTGTATGAAGCGCACATGAGAAAAAAACCCTTGTCTTACTTACAACTTACTACAGATTTTTGTGTTGTTTTAAGAAAAATGCTGTTGTTGTCTTATAAAAGTTTTAAATACTTGATACAATTCTAGGCCTGAATAGTAAGATTTGATGAAAAGCATTCAAACAAACATGATTTAATTTTTACAGATGTCCATGTGATGATAAAGAACATTTTAAAAACAAAGTATGACACCTTACAAGCCTCAGACAAAACCCAGAATAGTGGGAACAATACTCATTCAAACCACTGCTGCAGTGCCATCTCTGTCAGAATGAGGGTTTTTAGTCCAGTTCCATCTAAAATGGGTTTCTCTATATTTAGGACCATGGAAAATCTGACTTCTCTGAAGTCGAATGCAGCCTAACACCCTACTCCATTTTGGCCAATTATCTGTGGAACATGGAATCCACAATCAGCTTTTTGAAAAGCATAGGGGTGAAGATGCACACAAAGGTAGCGCTTTTGAATCCTTTATTTTGAGAGATGAGTTAAAAATAGAGTCTGGGATCTGTTTGTGTGTTTATGTCAATGAGATTATCTGCTTTTGATTCAGCAAAAGCAGCAAGCATGAATACTTTTATTAGTCTGTGGTCAAATTAGTGAAGAGCATTTCAGAAGAGTTACAGGAACATAATTACTTTGGCTACAGTAAATGAATCCATACCATTTGAATCCATACCATCTTTTACAACACCTTATTTTAAATATTTTTCAAACTTGAATGTAAAAATGATACACGGCACATTGTATAGGTTTTTTAAAATATTATCTTTAAAGATCCTGTTTGTTCACAAGAGTGGCAAAGCCCAATTTTGTTAATATATTTTGTACTCGGAGGAAAAAGGAATGAAAATAATTTTTCTTTACAAGAGATATGCTCATAAATGTTTTCCAAATGGTGTAACTAACAAAACCTAACTAGTATCAAGTTGTGTTTAAAGGGAGACTAAGAAGTTCAACACAGAGTAGTATTTATTTGGAAACCTTCCAGAGAAGCATTGCCACCAAAAAGCAGCCCAGCAGTTGATACATGCCGAAAAAACCTGGGACAAAAATATATAAATGTATGCTTAAATAGTAAGTAAGCTAGAAATGGGGAATGAAAACCGTTAATCTTTAGTCCCAGGCAGTTCTCATTTGCTATTCAAGAATTTCCACCTTAAAATATTGCATTTTACCTTGATTCGTCGTCAAACATTTATCCAACATTAGCCTATGCCTGTCATCACCTCTTCAAAAAAGAAAAACCTTTAGTAAAAGAAAACACATCGAAGCCCTTTTTATCATATGTCACTTTTTATCACAGGGATCATCCTAATCGAAATAAAAATAATCATTTAACACACTATATCATCAGTTGTGACTGGTTGTGATTAGGGCTGCAACTAACGATTATTTTAAAAATCGATGAATCGGCCGATTAATCGATGAATCGGACAAAAAAGATTTTTTATATTAACCTCTTTATTCCAAAATAAACATTTTAGACAGAACAAACAAGCACACAAGTACAGGTTGCTCATTAACTGTACTGTTGCAATATGAAAAATAAATGTTTGTGTTAAAACTACGCAAACTTACGTGAGAAATTTAGCTGTACATCCACAAAATATAGGCTACTTTGTTTCATAACAAAGGCAAAAAAAAAGGCATTTTTGATTTTAAAAGCCCCTAATGGGCTCAAACAATAGGCCCCCCCATTTCAACAAATGAGGTTTTTTTAGACTAGAAGAGTTCTGCCTTTTAAGACAGGAAAGTATAGCAGTTAAAGTTGCTACTTGAGAAAATACTGAACCATAGAGATAAAAATAGCCCTGTGATTCAAATTATAAATTGTATTTGGAATAAAAATGAGAGAACTAGGGGTGCTAAAAAACACATCCTCCAAAGACAGATATTTACATGGGAATGTGGCATATAATTAATTGACATATTACTGATCTTGCTGGATTTTATTCTGCTTTACTTCCATAAATTGCAGGATCTTCTTTACTTTATCTTTGCCAGAAGATTTAAACTTTAAAAGCCTTGCCCTCATAATTTGCAAGTTAATTTATTTATAAAGAAAATATAAACGCTGCTTAAGCTAATTCAAATGAAATTAAAAGTAAAATAAGTAGCCAACCTTATCACTGTCTGTAACCTACTAACACGGTAAGGAAAGCATCAGATGAGCTACCTGAGAAACTAACGTTACGTTTCCCCTCTTTAAAACAAAACAAACATGGTGGTTCCGTGCCATGTTAATTTGTTTTTATAAAAGTTGCATGTTACTCCTTTTTTCGCTTTACAAAGCGCAGGCTATTTTAATTATTGTGATCAATTTGCAGCCGTCAATCCCTGCGCATGCGCGCTTCATAGGCGCCCCACGGCAGCAGCTGCCGCTGCAGGACAAGTTTAGGAACGATACTTTCGTAAGAGTCTCCAAAATCCGCCAGTGACACCGTAAAAAGTCGCCAGATTTGTCGCTAGTCGCTTTTTTGAAAAAAAGTCGCTGGAGGGGTCTGAAAAGTCGCTAAATATAGCGACAAAGTGTGCCGTATTTTTTTTTTCTTCCCCCGTTTCAGTCAAGTAGCAGTGATGACGACGGCGATGGATGACGCATTAATCGCGCGACACAACTAAGCGATGATGAAATTCGTTGCCAACGCTTTTAAAAGTCGATTTTTATCGATTTTATCGATTCGTTGTTGCAGCCCTAGTTGTGATGAACTTCCGCTTCTTCTTCTTATATCTTAAAATGGTGTGCTCTGTTCCTCATCTTTATGTTAACAGTAGCACAATCGTCTACAATAACAGCTGTTTCTACTTGAACATGCTCACACGCTTTATTTGCCGTAATAACAGTCTATATGAAACACCCCCTCATTCATAAAATGGTACATTTGGGACATTTCCGGGTACAGGTGGTCAAAAATAGGGCCCGCCACCAGAAATCGAGGTCTAGTCACCTTGGCTAAAGTCTCCTCTTAAAAGCCAGAAGGGGTGTTAAAGTGCCCCAAAACCTGTGCTGAACTGCCCCCTACAGTGGTGAGGACCTGCGATATTCGCCCTTTTTTAATTTTTCTTCCCACCCCTGGCCTTCAAAAAGTCTGTGCACGCCACTTGAAATAACTGGGCTGCTGAAGTGTTCCGAACATCTCAAAAGAGGATTAATGTGTCAGTGTGCTTGAACGTACTCAGTCTTGATGAAGGCGTACTTGTTGATGGTCTCAATCACGTCTCTGAATAGGATCTTGGAGGTGAGGGTGTAGCCATGGTGTACGATGGGCTCTCCATCCTGACCGTCCCAGCAATCAACTGTGAAAAGAACAGATTTACTGAGCAAGATGAATTCATGACAGAACAGAGGAACTTAATACTAAGAGTTGTTTACATTTAAAGCCCAGACTTTTCTTTTTATATTCAACTATAGTGAAAATGTTTTTTACAGTTTTCTTTCTTAAGTTTGAAAATGGTTTGCATGTTAAATTAAGGAAACTCTAGAGGCAGAAGCAGCAGATTAACACCATACTGCTTCAGTGTAATGTTCTGTTTATCCAAAGAAAAACGTTCCTTTTTTGCAGCCTTGTATAAGCGTCTTCTAGTTCATGCTCATGTTTGCTTGTTGATGATTTTTTGCACCTGCACATTTGAATGATTACTAAGCAATTTCCTCACTGGAGACTGAAAAGAACATAATGGTTTCAATGTAGATGAAATATTAATGATAAAAAAGCACATCTCTTGGCGCACACACGCCATTTAGCTCCAATTAGTGTTTCAAGAAGTGAAATGGCCTTTCATTTGGCCTCGGTGCATCAGCACACAGCGTACAGCACTTTAATCTTTGAAGCTCAGCGGCAGCTTTGTTTCACAATCATATAGAAAGAAATTCTTAATCTTCATTATTAAGCTCAGCCCGTTTAGATTTTATTAGTGATTTAATTAATGATTCTACTTTTTTGAGTTTATCTGTTTCAATAGAGTGGAAGTATAACACCAGGTGTTACCATGGCTGTGGGAATTGGGGGGTGCGGGGGGAACTGCAGCACCCCCTAGTGCCGAGAGGGAGATTGTTTGTATTTGTATGACAGAAAGGCATTGAGGAATATTTTTCAGGTGGAAGCATTATTTTAAATGTCACCATTTCTGAATCAGGTCAGACCGATATGCTGATTTACATTACTGAAGACCTTCTGCATAAGACAAAACCTTTTCTCCTAAGATTTAGCCGTTTTTTTTCATTGAAATTTACCAATAATGTGACCAAATTGAAAAGATAATCAGAATAAGAGAGCAGGCTTATCTAACACATGCTGGTTACATCACCAGAAATGCATAATTACCTCCGTTCCCTCCTTAGAAAGGTCTGAAAAATTAGTTTACTATGATGCCAGCCATTAGTGGGCGGGGCTAAAAGTGAATACCTACTGTAATGTTACTCCCGCAGATTCACAAATGTCAGGTGAAATTTAAAATCTCATTTTATTGGTTTACACAGCTATAAAACAAAAAGTACGTGTGAAAAAATAATTTTGAAACATGTTTTAGAACTTTAAAAGCCCCATTTGAAATGCGTGTGGATAGAATACCATGTGACTGTTTTGGCCATTTCTATAAATAGATAAACATGGGCTGGTGTCTGCTGGGTCCTGTAAAAATGGCACAATTTATAAATTTCCTATGAATGTTTTGGGAAGTAATTTAGAATTTTTTTATTTTACTATCACACCTGTTTGGATTTTAATTAAATAATTTTGAGGCCTAATCAACACAAGTTCATGGAAGTTACATTGTCATGGCAACGTCAAGTACGGTTCGCAGCAGCAGACTAGTAAATGACAGAAATGACGAAGAAATATGACAAGGAAATATTTGGATTTGTCTGCTTATAAGAGACTTTATCTCCAAAGAAAGTGCACTTTCATATCTTTTCGTGCAGTTTAACAAAACCATAGTATTTTAGAGTGTTATTTGGATTTTGTGTTCTTTGTGTAATGGATGTAAGGAACTGTTCAATAAGGCTCAAATAGTATAATTTAATTATTTCCTTGTGGTTTGCGTAAAAGGATTATAGAGCTAATAGAGTCGCCTGTGACATAAACGCAGTGACTCAGGTTTATGCCAGCTGACAAAATCTATGTTGTTAGTGTTATTGTGAAGTTTAATTGAAAGCACATATATTCACCTGAGAACTGATAATGTCTGTGTGATACAGACCCTGTTGGCGTGCACTGACGTGTATATGACAATAAAGTAGTGAATCTCAATCTATTTACTTATTTATTTTTATTATATTATAAATAGGCGTATAGGCTCATAGGTCTCTTGTCCAAAAAAAAACAAAATTTTCACAGCACCCTAATGTTCAAAAGTACTTCCAGAGGCCTTGGGTGTAACACACAAGATTGTATACAGAAATTAAGGAGTAATTGATAAAAATTTAATGTTTAGAATAAAATTATAACATTACTGAATTTACTGAAGCTTTGGTGCCTCACCCTAATCTCGTGAGACCATCCTGATCTCGCAAGCTTTCAAGGTTTCACTCGCAAATCAGTCTGGAGACTCTCCNAGTCTAAAGAACATGGCGGCTTCAGCCGATGAAACTAGCGTTAGCTATGCTATCGAGCAAGTTTTATCGGAATTACAGAGTTTCTTCACTGAAAGAAGAGCAAAACACTGCTCTGGAGGCTTTTCTCAGAGGAAAAGATGTTTTTGCTCTTCAAGAGTTTGTTCTTGTGGTTGTGTTTTCGTTATCCCTCTGTTAGTACGTCATATGCTTCGTTGATCTGATTGGTTTATTTGGCCCGTCTATCACCAACATAGGCCAATCAGCTAACCAGTAATTTCGCCCCTTCCCAAAATTACTTCAACGGAAGGTTTCCAGATGGATATGTGGAGCAAATCCATCCGGCGGAGTCAGGTTAGCCTCACCCAGTCGTTCACTAATAAATATATAAAAACTGTGAAAACTCTGGTGCACATAAAGAGATGCCCAAGAGAAAAATGCTAAAAACAAAGCAAACATTCATATCAGTGGAATAAGCTGTAGGCTTATAATGGGTAGGGTTCTTCTTAAATCTGCTTTAATGTGGGTTAAAAGGCCAATTGACTTTGCATCACCTGTCAATCAATCCCAGAGGCTTGTCAGCAACTGACCTATCAGCAATCTCTATTTGTCCAAAAGTGAAAGGGCCGTCCCCTGGAGGAGCACACTCCCAAAACACTACCAGGATTTAGCATTTTTGGAATGCTTAGACATGGGACGAGTGTTTAAAAAACAAAAAACAAAGCACGCATTAAAAGGCAAAATGTTGTCAATGAGCAACATGCAATTTACAGGGACATTACTCAATGCTGATGAAGATTATCAGTCATTCTGTGAAATAAAAAAACAAAAACAAAAACTCACTGGACTTGGTTTCCAAGATCTGAAGTTCAAGTCTTGGAAACCAAGTCCAGTGGATTTTTTTTGTTTTTTTGTTTGTTTGTGTGTTTTTTAAACTTTTTATGAACGACATTACCCTAAAAATTGAGATTTTGTAACATGGTTTGTTCAAAAAACAGTCTTGGAAAATGTAACAGATGAACAAAAGCTTGCTGCCGACTGCATGATCAGCTCAAAACAACTTATTACCATGAAATATGGGTTGTTCATCTGTAAAAAGGTAAAAGGTATAATGCCATAATAACAGATTGTTAATGTTTAGCCTTTGAAGAAGTGTGTGTTGCTAAATTAATTATGAACACATGTGGTAATAAACTATATTGAAGGCAACATGCTGGGATGAGCTTTAAATATTGATACCCAATACAGTTACAAAAGCTGTTACAGCTACAGGGGGGCTTAACTCCCACGAATGTGTACAATATCATTCCTCCTCAGTCTGTGAAAAAGTTTGGGCTTTTCCTTGATTTGTCATCAGAATTTGCTTAGAAAGCTTCAGTATACCAATCAAATAAATCAAACAACTCAATCAAAGAAATATCTAGAAGTGCAGATTATATAAAACTGCATCACTGACCCAGAGTTTTTCTAGTCATATTGAACGGTCTTGATGCTGAAGTCCGAATGTTCAGCCAAAACTTAAATATTTATTTATTTATTTATTTATTTATTTATTTTGTCATTTACACAGTTTATGGAGCAATTGGTGATTCTGCTGCTGCAGAAAATAATATATAGATGTGCAACAAAATAAACTGCAGGACCTTTAAAAACAGATACATTATCAATTTAGTACAAAATAAAATAGGTGGCTCAAATTGAATTTTTCTTTTTGAGGAGGAAAAAAACTAAATTGGGCTGTCTAGACTTCTGGGAAATTGTCAGATATGAGTTGTTTATGGGCAGAAAGGTCACATTTGGGTCACATTTGCACCATTGAGTAAATGTAGCCTTAGTCTAGCAGTAATCTCCACTTATAATAACTCATTCATGCACCAATAAGCTAAGCAACACAGGGTGAGCTGTTTTTCCCCTAAAATACATATCAAAATTAAAACTACAATCTGGGATGGACTGTTCCTCTTCTTCTGGCCTACATCTGATACAGCTCCAACAGGAAAAGGGGTGGAGATTGTATTGATAGAAATGATAGAGCAGTGACACAAATAAGGGATAATTACAATCATTGAAAATACTCAAAAATAATCTGCCAATGCTAAGTTCACAAAACTATGTGCAGCTTTTCAAACATCTATCCTTCCATCTGCTTATTTCTACTCTGCGTCAAAAAGGGATGATGTCTGTCTGCAGTAGATCATGTTTGATAGGAGGGAAGCTTGTAACATGAGCCTGCAATCAATGATGGATACATTCATACTCTGTGAAAATTTGGAATATGAAATTAACTGGGATTCATATTTTTAAACTGTGAGAAGCAGCCAGTCAAGCAGAATCAGTAAATAAGCTGTTCTGCTTTATTTGGGTCTAGAAGCATCATATAAAAATGTAAGCGTGAAGCACCTTCCACACAGCGACAGCCAGCCTGCAGCACCCAGGCGTACATGTCTACCCTGGACTGGGACATCAGCTGGTCCCCCATCAGGTAGGTGTTATGTGATGAAGCAATGAAGTAGTTGCACAGAGGCTGGTTCATGTCCTGGCTCACGTTGTAGTGCTCTGGGTTGAAGATGTCCCCAGCTGGACTGCGCATGTAGTTCGTAAAACCTGGACCCAAAGGAAAATAGCTTTAGCTACACAATGTCAAATGCAGGCGTTTTCCTACAGATCCTATAGGCAGATAAACTTTACAGACAAGACAGGGGTGAAGATGTGGGACATTTGCAAAGTAAAAAAGAAACTCTTAGTCATACAAAGTTTATCCATCAGCTTTTGCTGGAGGCAGTTCAGCTCTGGCACAAGAACCAGTTTAGGTTTATATAGCCAGAGAGCCTTCATGACCAAAAAATGAAAATGAAAAAAACAGCTCTTCTGTTTTCTAGACCTCTGTAGGATATTACAGTGTTATGTTTTGATATCATGGCCTTCATTTTAATGCTGCCTCAAACACCAAGGTTTTAGATATGAACTGGGGGCTAATCTACCATGTAAAAGAATATTATTTTTTATTTTCATAAAAGGAAAAACAGGTACCTAGATCCAAAGCTAAGAAAACACAAAAAAAAAACAAAAACAAAAAAAAAAAAAAAAAAGGTACCTAGATCCAAAGCTAAGAAAACACAAAAAAAAAACAAAAACAAAAAAAAAAAAAAAAGGCACCCTTACCATCTATTCCCAAAACGCCCTGCTTCTGGTTTTCAGAGCACGGCTCAAACTTGTTGATTATCTCCAGACAGTGGTCCTTAGTCACCGTTGTCATCTGCAAGATGAAAATATACCATTTCTAAGACACAGTTTATAAGCTAGAAACATAAGCAGATTACTTTTGCAAGGGTAAATTCCTTTGCTTTAGGTGCATACATGTCATCATTTCATCCATCCTGACTGCAAAACGCAGCCTGGTGCCTGGCAGCGGCTGTTTAAAGCTCTGTTTGAGCTCTAACAATCATTAAAAAGGAGGGGTCAATCCCCCTTTCTGCACAGCTGCATTCCCATCTTTAAATGCTTTAACAAATACAATTTTCAGTAGTCTAATCCAGTAGAAACTTACTCATAACCAATGTTAAAACAACTGCATCAGAGATGCTAACTCCAACTATGAATGAAGTGCTAAGACCTATTCTATATTTTGCAAACTGTGGCAAACATTAAAACAAAAATCATTCTGATATAAACACTTTTTAAATAATAAAAAAAACAAAGATATTTACTATGCAAGTTTTTTGACACTTTCTTTTTTTTTTGAAAATGATACAAATGTTGGGTTTGGCAATTATGACCAAAGAAATCCTAGGGAAGACAGCAGGTGAAACTAATTTTCAGGAGACAGTCACTGACAGCATGAGTAAGCCACTCTAAAGCATTTCCAAAGAACACCGTTGTCCACAGAGACCTGTAGATCAGTGATTCACAACCGGGGGTACTCTTACCCCTAGTGGTCCACCAGTGTATTGCATGAACATATTTTATTACTTAGGTAGTAAAATAAAATAGGGCTGTTTTGCTTTGTGAGGACCCAGTTGAAAAATTAAATAAGATTTTATCAACCAATAAATCAGTTTTTCTTATATGTTTGAAAACCAAGCAGATGAACAGACTGGATGTAGAGAAACTTTTTTTCCACACTGAGCTATTGGAGCTTATCAAAGCTGCTTAGGTGTCTTGATGAAAACAGCAAGTTAAAAAGTAAAACTTATTAAGTCAATCTAACTATAAATTTTTTATTTTGGCCCCAATTCATCTAGTTTAAATGTTATATAAGGGAGTTACTCAGAGGAGCTCTTGTTTTATAAAGGCAGGTTTTTAATATCCCTTTATTTACTATTTATTTTGATTCCCTACTAATGATTAGATTAAGTAAAATAGTTTTTATTTTATAATCAGTTATTGTACGTTCTCAATTTGGACAATCATCAATACTTTTGACTGAGAGAGGGACTTATGGTAAGACAAAAATTTCCAAAGGGGAACACAAGTCAAAAAAAGGTTGGGAAACACTGCTGTGGATTTGATAACAGAAAGTTGAGTGGAAGGAAAACTTCAGGAGGACTGAAAAGCGAGACTCATTGTAGGATTTGGGAGTGCTTTACACGAAGCGGACGGAGGCCATCATTAGCTGGACCATAAGATCTACCTTTTGCTCGGTCACCAGAAAGCGAGTGAGGTCATCTGTGTCCAGGTGGTCTTTGTGGTTGCTGTAGGTAAGCATGAGGAGATAAAGATCTCTACGAGTCGACATCATCTTGTAGAAGGAGCAGAACTCCTCAAACCCCAAAGTTCCCTGTTTGTCATCTGTGTCTGCCTCCTAAAAAACAAACAGACAGTAAAATCAGAATTTATTGAAACATTTTTATTTGCTTACCCTCCTGGGTTTCTATAATAGTTCAAACTAACTAAATGGTCGACACTTAATATTATTTACCGACACTTTCAGTTGAGGACCTGCCATCACTGGAAAAACAATTTAGAAATAAGTAAAAATTTCAGCACATAAGATGCAGCACACACTTATACAGGATGATAATACATAATCCAAACAACTAAGCTCTCTAGAGGTGACACATTCCTCCCACTACCTGACAGATCTGGCAGTGCAGAGTCTTTTTGAGGGTGTGCCTAGTTTATAAAAAATATATATATATTAACCTTATTTGAGTAAATAAGGGTAATTTTTTTTTTCTTCCTTCGTCCATATTGTTCCTTGGCAAAAGCCTCAGCTCTTATCTCTGTGCTCTTATTCTGCCTTATTTTGATAAGTTAAATTTAAAGTCTAGTAAAATTAAAGTACGATAGCTTTGAGAGTGAAATAGCAGGATGAACACGAACATGGGGCAGGCACTTTAACAAGTGATTAGTTTGAAAATACAAATGTGCTTGATCAATTGCGTTTTGGTACAGTATGATCTCCTTATGATAATACTTTATTAATTCCAAAAGGAAATAAATGTTGGCTTTTTTTTTTTAAAGTTGTTGTAAATGTAAATGTTACGACGGAGTATTAGGGCCACACATGAAGAGAAAAAATATTTTTGCCATGACGAGATTAAACTCGACATGTCGACTTTAAAGT
>NW_015151151.1:341844-348198 GCF_000732505.1 Cyprinodon variegatus | reverse complement strand
CTTCAAAAAAATGAAATTGTCCAGAGCCGTTTTAAATTACATTTAATACACTCGTGTAAACAAAATAAATGTGTGTCTAAAATCTAAATGTAATGATCTTCTGCAGCAGTCTGTTTTGTGCTGAATCTGGAGACATCTTTGACTGAAGATGTGTGATGAAGTCTTTGGAAGAGGATGCTCCCTGATATTCATAATGTTCTTCTTTTTCTCTGTAAAAGCATCTCCAGAGGTCTGACAGGAGTTCCAAGAATAGCGCCGGCCTCCTTTATGAGCTTGTTGAGCTTCTTTAAGTCATTTGCTCTGCTACCGGCACCCCAGCAGATGATAACAGAAAAGCTTACTTCACACCACAACAGACTGATAGAAGAAATGTATGGTGTCAGTTTTCTGCCAAGAGTCCACACACGCAATAAATACTCCTACAAGCAGCTTTACTTCACACAGACGCTCATTAACTCTTCCTCACGCACATGTTTAACATGTTTCATGCACATATAGAGTACCACGGGGCCCCAATATATCACACACACGAGTACTTGTTCCTTCTCTGCATGCGTGTGGTTTGATTTCCACACGTGTGCAGCCTCCTTGTCTTTGTGTGTGGATCTGTTTGTGTGCTCACATCAACTTTTGTCACTTTGAAGGCGTTACCCACTGGATAAAGCAACCTGCCTGTGATTGGCTACGTCTCAGGAAATTCCTCCTGATCTCTTCTAATCATTCCTTATGTTCCATCACAGTTCTTCGCTCTCAATCTGCAGGTTTACTAGTGGTCAATGGAATTTCTATGTAGAATGGGAGGCAGATCTTTTAGTTATCAGGCTCCTCTCCTGTGGAAACAACCAGTTTTAGCCCATGAGGCAGAAACACTGTTTCCTTTTAAGGGTAGGCTTAAAACCTTCCATTTTGATAAAGCTTATAGTTAAAATAGCTCAGATTATTCTGAGCTATCATGATAGATACGCTGATATAGGCTTATGCTGCTGGAGGACATAGGGACCCGTTTTCATCATTCTGTTTCATTCCATCTCTATTCTCTCATTCTACAGTATTCGTTAGTTCAATCTCTAACACTATGCTCTCTCTGCTTTCTCTCATCATAGTAGCTTCATCTGGTCTGTCCCTGTGTGGCTGTGACTCCATCGCAAAGAGAAATATCAGCTGTGGTGCTGCTGTCAGCACCTTTGTTTATGGATGTTGGAGCTTGGCCTGTTTTCTACAGTCCTGTTTTTCTGACTGTTACTAACTGGATGTGCTCTCTTTATCCTCTGACATGGGAGTTGTGTTTCCTGGACGGGGCCGCCTGTGGAGTTGGTTGAGAGTTGCCTTATGTATCTCTGCTTCTTTCTGCATCTCTGCTTTTGTCTCCTTAAACCCCAGTCGGCCTCAGCAGATGGCCGCTCACACTGAGCCTGGTTCTGCTGGAGGTTTTTTTCTGTTTTCCTCTCCTCTGTTGTTACGAGCATGCTTGGTGTGAGGGACTGTTTTTGAGTCAATGCAATCATTTGATTTTAGTTATAAAACTTTGAACCAATCTGACTGTATGATCTGATTAACTTGTCTCTGTAAAGTGCCTTGAGATGATATGTGTTGTGAATTGGTGCTATATAACTAAACTGAATTGAATTTAATTGGAATGTAAACATTTATTTAAAGAACACAGGTAAGCTCTATCTGCAAATTAGACCAAAAAAAAACTGCCAACATAAGAATATCTGGGATGCAGAGACAAATGTTTTAATGTAACATGTCCTGGATGACACCATCTGTAGTTTATGAGCACTGCCAACACACCTCCCTTTCATTTTAGAGCCTTCTATAAATCTATCTGCTCGTATTGCCTAGCAGAGAGATATGGAGTAGTAGATATGATCCTGCCGCCACGTTTCAATAAACCACATAATGCATTTTTTTTTTTTTTTTGCACATAATGCATTTTTGATATTTCGGAAGAATCTTAGCTGATGGCTGTACACAAGCATAACCCTGCACTGATACCATTACCCCTGGAGATGATGACAGAACTGTTGAATTGCTCTAATTGACTATAATAGGTTGCAGAATTAGTAGCAGAGAATGGCTGGGTACAATGTAAATTGGGGGGTTACCGTGAATGTATATGTGGATTTTGATATTCAAAAAGTAGGTACTGCTCAATTTTTTTTCTATAGGCTTCCTCTCTTGATGTGCAGCAGACAGTCAAAAACAGGTAGGTGTGATGAGACTAAACATTTGGTAAATGTTAGGGTTTCATTTTGACTCAAGTATTATTCACATATCTAATAAATTATGTGGTATAGTTCTTTTTAAGGATTTAAAAATTGCCTTCCATTTCTATTGGCCATGATGGTTTAAACCAGGCATTCAAGATGCAGCCATGCCTCAGTTTGTAGAAGTTCTCAGTGCATTTAATGTATAAGATGGAACAGAGAAACCCGCAAATTTGGTCTGGAGTGAAGTTGGTCATATCTTGTTGCTACTTGTGCTATTGTTCACACACAAAGTCAGAACAGTTGTTTATATGGGCAGTATTACCCAAAACGTTTCTGATTTTCCTGCAATAGCTGCATTTACTGACAACCATGTTTATCTGTCACTGGCACATTTGAAAATGGTGGTTTTGATCCTTGCTGAAGGATTTCATTGCCTTCCTTTCTTTGAATGAAGTCAGAAGTAGAAGGTGTAGCACTTGAAAAGCTGCAGCAACTTTCATGCAAAGTGTCTCTGCTTGAGTTGCAAAGTTGCAGCTCTTGGTGGCTTACTTGGTGGTAGATTTACAAATAGCACATTGTGTGGAGAGATAGCAAAGTTATATGCAAAACAACCCCAGACTATATTATTAGATTCATTAAAGCGCATTGATTCTGACCATTTAGGCTGGAGCTTGCCTCATCTTCCACTTTGATCATTACAAAACATGGATTACACTTTTTTATAATAAATAAGGAGCTTAAAAAAATGAACCTTTATTGTTTTAATTATTTCACCTTCTAATGTTTAGATAGCTGGATTATATGATAAAATGTAAATCTTTTTATGACTGAGGTCAGAAGAAGTGCCTAAAGTTTCTGCAGGCCCCAGATAACTGAAAATCAAGGGTTTTACATTGTTAAGCTCAAATGGTTTCAGAAGCAATTTCTTCCACAGCTAAAATAAATCAAGAATAGAGGCAGATTGATCAGGTCTGAAATGCAACATCATACCACCAGTGTAAATTTATGGCAGAATTATATTTTTCTAGTGGAACCATGATCAACACTTACACTTTGTCTTGTTTAGTTGTGATTAAATAAAAAAAATAGATTTTTTTTTTTTTTTTTTTTTTTTACGTCTCACAGTCATTTTTGTGTTGTTTACAAAATTAAGAATGCATGCTTTTTATAAGGGGACCGTGTTTGACCAACAATTACAAAAGGTCCAAAATGGGCATTGCCCTCTTTGTCTGGTACTGGGCCTATTAGGGTAAAACCATTTATCAGTACACTACAAATTTGACCACTTTAATAATATTTGTCAACTGATCACCCAACAACTCTCCTAAATCTTCAGATCAGAAAGTTCAGGAAGAGTGGGCAAGATTGTGACACAAATATTAGTGAATAGTATTTCAAATCCTCCTTCTCACATATAAAGCCTTAAATGGCCAAGCTCCATCTGATATCAGAGATCTGATTGTTCCTTATGTTACTAACAGAGCACTTTGCTCTCAATCTACAGGTTTACTAGTGGTTCCTACAATTTCTAAAAGTAGAATGGGAGGCAGATCTTTTAGTTATCAGGCTCCTCTCCTGTGGAACCAACTACCATTTTTAGGCAGACATCCTGTCTACTTTTAAGGCTAGGCTTAAAACTTTCCTTTTTGATAAAGCTTATAGTTAGAGTGGCTCAGGTTATCCTAAAGTATCTCTATAGTTATGCTGCTATAGGCTTAGACTGCTGGAGGACATAGGGACCCCCATTTCATCAATCTATCTCTATTCTTATTAAACTGGTTCCTTTGAATACCTTTAAGCTGCTTTTTGTCATAGTAGCTTCATCTGGTCTGTTCCTGTTTGGCTGTGACTCCATCCTGGAGAGAAATATCAGCAGTGCTGCTGCAATCAAGACCTTTGTTTATAGATGTTGGAGATTGGCCTGTTTGTCAGTGTAGTCCTGTTTTCTTGATTTTGACTAACTGGATGTCCTCTCTTCGTCCTCTGATGTGTGAGTGGGCTTGGAGCTCGTCTGCCTGGCTGTGGGTTTCCTGGACCGGGCCGCCTGTGGAGCTGCCTTAGAGTTGCCTTTTGTACCTATGCTTCTGTTTCTATGTGTGCTTTTGTCTCCTTGAACCCCAGTCGGGGGTTAGCGCAGATGGCCGCTCCCTCAGAGCATGGTTCTGCTGCAGGTTTCTTCCAGTTAAGTTTGTTTTTCCTCTCCACTGTGGCTACAAGCATTCTTAGTGTGAGGGATTGCATTTCAGTCAATGAGTCGATGCAATCAACTGGTTTTCCTTAGATAGAAAACTTTGAATCAATTTGACTGGATGATCTGGTTGAATCATAAATTGCCTGGAGATGACATGTGTCGTGAATTAGTGCTATAGAAATAAACTGAATTGAATTGAACTCAATTTCTGTTAATCCTAACTACTTTTCAATAAAACAATTTGTACTTTATAGTAGCTAACGAACTGAATAAATATAAGTACGCATAAGCAAATATAAGTAAATCCATCCATAATAGATGAATGAACCAATGAAAAACAACTCTCAACCATGGACAGGAGGTAGTTGATAGTGGCCTAGTTTCTGAGCACACTTGTTTATGATAAAGGCTTTTAGAGTTCCATATGCCTTTTACAGACATTCATTAACCCATATGTGGCATTGAGACAAAGCCTTTCTTACGATCAGCCAAGGCACTTCACAGGTTCACTTCACACTGTTTTGTCAAACAGCAGGTGATGTTTGGCTCCGCTAAGAGTCATTTCTCTGCACTTCTGTCATGTGTCCACTTTACCGCTTTGATACCTGCCAGAAGTTTCCATGTTATGGGGAAACTTCTGTCCCGTTCTGGGGATCTTTCACCATCAGGACTATTTGGCCAACGAATGCAATTATCTACTGTTACCATGTGCTCATCTGGGAGGAATGTATCTTGAAAAGATAATCAGTTTGGTTTCCTCACAAAACGTTAACCAATTTGATTATCTGATTGGATTATAAAATTCTTTAAGATTACATTTCATGAACTGGTGCTTTTACATAAGCTGAACTGAAACGAATTAAGATAGTTTTAAATAAATGCATAAATAAAAATGTTCTGAAATTATTCACTTTTATTCCCCGACTTCAGAAAGATTTTTTCTCTCCCTCATCTGTAATATGGCTAGGACTCTTAAGAAGAAAAAACAACCTTGGTTTGCACAATGGTCCATGTATTTCTAACAATTATGGAGTCCATATGCCAAGCCACACTGGAGGCAGCTACACACTGAACTCTGATGACGTCCGTGCCATCTGGAGTTTGGCCTCTGAGTACTACTGTGTGGTTAAAAACAGAACACTGATCATAGCGCTGCATATATTGTGTTGAATTTTAAATAGTTAACTCTTCTTTAAATGCCGAGCAGGAATCTTCACAAGTTAAGAGCATTTAAATGTAGACTTAGATGAACACATTTCACAGAAAGTATCAAACAGTCATTTTGTTCAGAAATACTGTAGGAGAAACTTCACAGGTATATTTTTTGTTTTGTCCTGTTGAAGGAAACCTTCAAACAAGAGACTAATTTTCCTTTTGATAAAAAAGGAGAGATGGAGTAACAGTACAGCTGGGATTTTCACACAGTTTAGAGCACATAGCACATAGATGCTGCCACATTGTGACGGCTCAATACGAAAATGACGGGCACAGTCTAAGTAGTTATGAATTCCCTCAGAGAAAACTGAAGTCACACCACATTTTAAACAGTTTTGTTCTGATATATTGGCTACATGCAGGGATAGGTTGCCTAAAATAAATTAAATGCATACTCATGTATCCTTTCCAAAACAATGTCACTCAAAATGTAACTTGTGCATTTTTCACAAGTAGGTTTTTTTTCTTTTTTTTGTCACAACAGTTAAAAAAAAAAAAAAAAAGTTTTTTTAGTGTTTCTCTAACAATAGAAAAATTTGAGAATGGTTCTCAGACTGCGATAATTTAAAATAGTGCCAGTCCCTGTTGCTTTTTCGACAGGAAATGAGTAGAAATAATTGCACAGAGCAGCTGCAAACAGTTTAAAACCAAAAGAAGACAAGGATATGCAGAAGACCTACTTGTGGCACTAATTTACCGTATTTAAATTTAACTGAGGTTCTCTAGGAAAGCTCT
>NW_015151151.1:320954-340869 GCF_000732505.1 Cyprinodon variegatus | reverse complement strand
CACACACACACACACACACACACACCTTTCTTTCTTCTTTAGTTCACACTATGATAAAGCCAATCTTAAGATGAGGAAAGACTCCAACTAGGTTAAGCCAAGAAAATAGCCCAAGGAATACAAACATCCAGATCTTCACTAATGATAATGGACATGGTCACATGCACACGAAGGGCCATATTGGCACCCGGTGTGTGCCCTGCATTACGGCTCAGGCCATCTGTGTCCCAGGAGCACCATATGGGAAAGCATGTTCTGGATGCTGGTCTTAGGTTTAGCAAACTGGCTGACTGCTCTGTGGGATAAAGGCTATAACAACATGTTTAACAGGTCAACATGCTAATCCTCATGCTGTTTCTCAGCCAACATCTGCAGTGGTCAGTGTCTTTGCTAAGCATTCCCAATCTGCCTAGAAGAAAGTAATTATAGCGGTTTTATCTGACCTAATAAGCTTAACATTTAGAGTCAGGCACTACGGCCAACCCCTACTACAGCTTTACATAGCTGTATCCTTTAAGATTAATAAGATAATCAATCAAATGGTCTCTGGCACTGGTTAAACGCATCGGTTTATTTGCATTATGGCAGGGGAAGGAAGAAAGAAAAATAATTGCACACAGCAAATTTGAATTCAAACAGAGCCAAAAAAATATGTAAAAGTTCAAAAGTAATAAGGAAAGCATCTTGAAACATCCTAGAAACTATTTTTCAATCCATCTGTCTCTCTAGCGCTTTCCAAAAAAAAAACCCCTGCATTTTATAGCATCCCATTGTTTAAAATTTTCATGATGAATAACTATATACAATAGGTCAGAAGATGTGATTGTTTCAGATAAGTAGAGCATGAAAACTAAATATTGCTTCTCCATCTTTTGGTCTACAGTAGGTATGTAGAGTGGACTTAAGCCAGATGACCCGAGAGGTCTGCAGTTCACTTACTGACAAGTCTGCAATGAAGGCTCAGACTGGTAATCTGTGATACCGGATAGTTGCCCGGTCCTAATTTCAGCGTGTAACACTTTCTCTACTGCCGAAGCACCTACCTGTGACAGTAAAGAACTATATAGCCCTTTCTTGTTATGTACATCCTTGTGACGGTTGGCATATGGCATAATTTTCTCTTTCTTCAAATAGTAAAATTGTATTTCTTCAAACTGTAAAATCCTTGCAACAAACTAAATAATAAAAAAACGAAAATGCGTTCTTTATAAGTCCCCGGTGTAGATGGAAAAATGCCAGGGCCGAAAATCGATCCCAGTCCTAGCCCGCTGCAATGTCATTTTTTTCTTGGCGTTGCTGGTCTTAAAGAGTCCTATCCCCTGTTTTGACTCATAGGAAATGTTATTTCAGCTCCATAACTAGTATTTACCTCCACATTAACTTAAATCTGATTTTTTTTTTTTTTATTTCATCACTGCTATTCTCTGGAGAAGTTTGTCACCGTCATCTGTTAAAAGGTCGGCATCCTGACCTGATAGCTGGATAATCTTTGAGTGTCACTAATTTTTAGTAGTTTACTCCATCTTGTGAAAAGTTTTTGACTACAATGCAAGATGATACAAGTTAGAGAAAAACCAAATAGGAAACTAGTGGAGAAAAGTGTCCAAGCAAGCCCACAAGAGAAAGTAGACTCAAAAAAACAATAATAATAATAATCAGCCATTTTCTGTTTGCTTATTAGCTGTAAGCAGGACATTATCATAATTACAATATATAAAGGCTAAAAAAAAAAAAAAAATTTTTGAAATTAATCTACACTGCCTTGCAAAAATATTCAACCCCCTTGGCTTTTTGCACATCTTATTTTATTAGATTCTAATCTGTAATTTCAATGTCTTCTAAGTCCAGAGAATTGAGTGAAGCAATAACAAAAAAGTATATCAGTTGAAAAAAAGTAAACATTTTTGACTTAGCAAATAGGTATAGGGGGAAACGTGACCCTGATTCATATAGTAGCTACTGGAAGCAGGTGTGTTATTTCTTCCAAACAAAATGTACAACTCCTTCCATTTAGATTAGAAATGTTCTCTGCTCCTCCTACTATTTCTTCCATATTTGCCTTATCCGACTCCATGATCACCAGAGGTGGGTGTTAACTAGTTATTTTTACTTCAGTAACTATATATTTCTTGTCATTTTTTTCGGTACTAGGTCACAGAAGAAGCGGTTTCAGCAGATACTCTAAGACCTTCCTCCCCCCTAGACACCACCTCCAGCTCTGGTGGGGAAAGCCAGAGGCATTCCCAGAGCAGTCAGGATAATAAACACAAGAAAAACCTGGTTGCAACATATTTACCCAAATAATTATTTTAAGATAAACCATTACTTTCTGGCTCACTAGAATGTTTCAGATTTTGATAAACTTTCCATAAAGGAAGAAAGCTAAAAACACAAATAAATGTATTTTGATCATTTACTGAACTGAATTCATAAACTTTGTTTGATTCCCTACCCAAAGTCCACAATAGCTCTGCTTTAAATGTAGGCGTACCGCCAAACATTATCTAGAGATTTGGTGCTACTGGCTCTGTTGTTGATGTCGGGAATGGCTGTGGAGGCCTTGCAGAGACAAAGGTGGAACAGAACTGAGAAATATCTGCTGCTTCTCTGTAACTTGATTTTGACAGTTTGTTTTTCATGCTTCAAATATGTGACTCAAATGCCTCGATTCCCATCGTACCAAGCTGGAATGACTACGTGCCTCATATGCTTTCCCTGGTTATGGTTTTAGTCATGCTGAAAACTCATGGATGGATAAACATTTTTTTTCTAATTTAATCTTCTAGATGTTGTCCAGATAAATAGTTAATGGCGCATCACCCCCAAGGTCCGGCTGTTTTTATTGGTTATGTTATCGGGATGGAATCAATTATGCTTACAGCGAGCCAATTGGTAAATGTAAAAAATGTATTGTCAAGTATTTTAATGTTTGGCTGCTCAGTAGGCCAGTAGGTAACACTGCTGCCTTGAAGCACGAAGGTTCCATGTTTGATTCCCGGCCCGGGGTCTTTCTGCATGGAGTTTGCATGTCCTCCCTGAGGATGCTTGGGTTCTCTCCGGATACTCCAGCTTCCTCCCACAGTCCAAAAACATGA
Organism: Cyprinodon variegatus; assembly: GCF_000732505.1. Lineage (NCBI taxonomy): Eukaryota > Metazoa > Chordata > Actinopteri > Cyprinodontiformes > Cyprinodontidae > Cyprinodon > Cyprinodon variegatus. The sequence goes on along the minus strand of NW_015151151.1, from coordinate 337,774 downwards.
CTGTTGGGTTAGCTGGCTTCTCTAAATTCTCCTTAGGTGTGAGTGTGTGTGTGAATGGTTGTTTTTCCTGTTCGTCTCTATGTTGCCCTGCGATGGACTGGCGACCTGTCCAGGGTGGACCCTTCCCTGGAGAAAGGCACCAGCACCCCTCCCGACCCCGCTTGGGATGGAAAATGGATGGATGGATATTTTAGAGTTTGATATGGATTACAAAAATAAAATCCTATATATGACGTAACAATTGTAAGACCTATGAAAGACATTTTAATAACAATTAAGCCCTTAGTTTTATATTGAAGAATTCAATGCCTTTGGAGGCTTTTTAGGGACTATCCAGAAACTTAATCAGTTTCTGGATAGTCCTTCTGGATTTAAGACTGTTGTATTCGTACCTTGAACATCTGTTTAACTTTCTGTCGTGGCAGGTTGACGTTGAGTTTATGCAGGAGCTGAAGGACCTCATTGATGCTTAAACTCCCATCTCCGTTCTTGTCAGCCTCGGTGAATGTCTGTTTTAGCCATGTTAGGACACGTGAGTTAAGGAAAGAGGAGATTAAAATAAAACGTGTTTCTTTACAGAACAACAGAGGGAAACTTAAAACTCCATCTGATAACACTTTGAAGGATATTGGTCACGGGTGCGTTGTCTTTTTGCCAAGCTGTCCTCATCACTGATACCAGCCATCAAGTACTTGAGCCCAGTAATCCAGGTCCGTGCCTCCTCTCCTGTACTAGACACCAGGTCCAATGACTCCATGTGTTCTCCATAATATAGGCTGAAGCAGCAATTTGGGTCAAAGCTGCCATCTGCGTACCGCTGGAATATCTCAGATTGCTTCCCCTCGCAGACCTCACGAATGGAGTCGATGGAGACTGGAAAAACAAGAAGATGGTTCAATTAAAAAAAGTTTGAGTAGTTTGAGTATTACTTCCACTTTATCAAAAAGACAAACTATACTTTTGATTAAAAAGAACATAAATTTGCTGCCATGGAGTTTTCAGATCTTTCCAACATCTGAGCAGATGTTTTCACCTAATGCCCTGATCTCAACACCATGTAGCCGTTGCTAGTCTAAGTTAAGGCGCAACAACAGTATGGGCTTCCTTGGAGTCCCTGTAGCTTTGGCATAAAACAACATGCACATAAACTCACTTGTTCAAACTTAAAGAATGATACCTGGAAACATCAGTTGTAGTGATAGAGATGAAAGGACAACCAAAGCTATACATCAGCATTTTTTAAATAGCACCAAAATTCATAGCGCGCTCTGCACTGACCTCCCAAGCCAGATGTTACCATCTCTGGGATAATGAGCTCCAGCTGTCTAAGGCATCCAATCAGCTGACGGTGCTGAAGGACTCTTTACAAAACCAAACATGCCAGCTGTCAGTTGCTATGGTGCATTCAAGGACAACTGGTTCCCCAGACTGTCCATGGATCACCAGATCATTTGAGGTTTGTCACAACATCTTTGACAACTAAGTTGCTTTAATCAAGATGCAAAATGAATTTATTCCTTACCAAAAACTAACTAAATCTCTGATGAAGTCTATACCGGAAAATAGCATTTGGGAAATGCAGCTGGGATAGCTTGACCTTGTAAAACGTTTGCTAATTTACAACCATCTTTAAAAACAAATCATAACTGAATCGAACTATTCAGGGCTTATAGTGTGGAAACAACTAATTAAACTATTTTTCACTCACAACACTTACTCTTTGCCTTCTCATTCTTGCGTGACGGCCTCCAGCGGATGCAGGACTTGTGTTCGTCCAGGTAAAAGAACCGGACCAGTCCCTTGGAGCCCCCGCGGAGCTTTACCATCTGGGTCCCAATCTGCATGGAGCTCATGCATTTCTCCACTGCAAGACAAAGCACATGGCAGATGGATTAAAAAACAAGGTTGGAAACTTGTCAAAGGGAAACTGTTGGACTGTATGGCAGAAATAAGGAAGCATTATGTTTGTGTGGGTTTATTTCCATTAAATCCCATATGATTTCTAATACAACATTCAGTTATTTTCCACTATCACGAACACAACGTTGTGTAGTTAAGAACCTGGATTACTTGTCAACGCTTGCAATGTGAAACTGAGGCATAAAAAATACAAATAAAGACAGTAAATGGTGAGAATATTTTTGCACAAAAACTCCACACAGAAGACACGGATAAAAGGACAACTTGAACATTGGCGAATCAAGCATCTGCGGCAATAAAATGACAATGTTGAAAATACAGACTGGACTAAATGTCTGTCAGTAAGTCTGAAGTCGTGTGCATGATAATTTAGCCACAGCAAGGCTCTACATGCCCTGGGGCTGCGCATTCCTACACGGTGAGCAAATTATCAAGTGTCTGTCACATCCCATCAGACAGTTCCCTTGCAGCGTTCATGAAAGTAGGCCACCTCTAGGATCAGACATGAGGGGGCCAACTGGAAAACATACAGAAAGTAGAACCAACTATAATGAAAAAGGGTTTTGAGTTTGGTTGCAAGAGGTAGCTATGGGCTAGCTATTCAGCCCATATTCTATGGGGTAGCTATTCTCCTTAAGTTGTTAAACTTCATAAATTGACTGTTCTTAACTCCAAGCTTTACCAAGAGAATGGTTGGCACCTCTTGTATGAAAGGACCGGTTTAAATATGAGTTATGAAAGGTGCACAGAGGCTGCTGGGCCTATTCTACTGCTGCTGCTGTGACTCATTGTTCGAGATGAAAAACTTTATACCTGACCTGAAGCAGTCTGAACCAAAATTACCAAAATATCTTTTTTTTCCGGCCAAAAAAAAAAAATGTTTTTTTTTTTTCTGTGGATTAAAGAGGGGACTGCTAACCTGGTGGGTCAGGTTAGCATTGCTCACGATATAAGGACATATCAGAACCAGGAGCTGTGGAGCCAACATGTTAACATAATCTCATGAAAATAATCACTAATTCTCCATTTGATTGATGTTTAATTCAACTAAAAGAAAAATGTCACACCAGAAGACAACATGTAAAAACAGGAAACCTTCAGAGCTGATAGATCCTCCTGTGCCAGATTTTATAAATGCATAACACATGAATGACTCTGCCAGCAGCACAGCATGGCTCTGGCTGAGCATTGATTTGGCCTTGTTGTGGGCCTCTTGCACATGGTTCGGCCCCAGGGTGTTGTTAATGTAGTCCAGCCCCATTCTCCTGACCTCTGCTATTGGATTCCTGTAAAGGAGCATATTAATAGACTCCCAGAGTTAACCAAACAACAAACAACAGCAGGGTTCAAGTCATTTAGCCGTGGATCCCAGAGGTCCACATGGATCTACTAGTGTTCTGAAGTGGTAGAGCTATTCTGCTGTAGCATCGGTAGACAGTGGAGCATAATCACATGACAGCAATGTTTCAGATGAAGGAAAAATAACTGATCATGATCTAGAGCAGGGGTCTTCAATGTTTTCCAGGCCAAGGACCACCAAACTGATGTAGGGATGGATCTGGGACCCCCTAATTATTCTATTGTGTTCTATCAAACTTGTCCTATAGTCACTCTATTACAGATTAACTCATTTAGCGAAAGTAATTTTGTTCTGGGATTATTAAAGTTTTTCTGATTCAGATTCCTTGTTGATGGGACTGGTGTTGTGAATAAAATGGTGCCCAGCTTGAAAGAGCTCCTGTGTGTGGCAGAATGTGTGCATTGATGACTGAAAGACATCTCCTGCCTCGGTTTATCTCTTTACAACAGTCTGTTTTGAATTCATGTTAATGTTTATTTAACCCTTTAAAGCCCGATCCAAGAATAAACCAAAACAGAAAATTACTTTTTTGGGGTTTGAATTCCTTATTTGCCCTTTTAACAAAATATGTAAAAAGAAAAAACAGAAATACATTTTTGATATTANTCAGATGCAAAACATTTCAGAAACCGTATGTATCAGATATGATACATTTGGCATTATAGGGTTAAAGGAATTTCAATTAGTAGAAAAAATTGCAGGGGGTATATAAATAAAATAAGTCTAATCAACCAAAACTTTTGCGACCCCTATGCAGTACCCCTGTGGACCCCCTAGGGGTCGCGGACCCCTTGTTCAAGACCTCCGATCTAGAGAGTTTGTCTGACTGCAGGGATGGATTGTGTGTTTTCAGCATGACCTCTGGAACGGAGGAGCAGCTGCTCCAAAGCCTCATTGTTCCGATGCAGTTGACTACAGTTACATCGTCCTCAGCATTGCTCATGAACGTGTCTGACCAGTCAGTAATCAGTGTTGGGCAGTCATATGAAGGCTGTACAATATTTCTAACTTTCTGCAAAAGATTTGTATTTTATTTTAATGCATTCACCGCTTGTAATAAATTAGTCCTCCACTCAGCTGAGTCATTCAGTCTGAATTCACCATCAACATCAATACAGTTTCAGTTTGAGGAAACAAACAAAAAAAACATGGGATATACTGTATAAGCAACCAAACCATAATGACTTTACAGTGTGTGCTCATGCTGGATAAATGTGAAAAGAGCCGATATTGATCTCAAAGAAAGAGTGAATATCTGGGAACAGCTGCTCAATACAGAGAGTGAAAGAGAGCCAAGGATTGGGACTTGTTCAGCCAGAGAGAAGGCAGCAGTCCATGAAATAAGCTTCAGCTGCACAGAGATCATCTGGACTTTGCAGGACACAATCAGATTACTCTACAGATCCAGAGAGAAAAACTTCCTTTACAGCTACACCCATTCAAAGAACATAAAATAGGAAATGTATAAAATTAAAATACAGTTAACTAAATCCAACTATAAGAAGAGATGTCTAAAGTTCTGAAAAATGACTAAGTAAACAACAACATCCACCAACAGGGAAGGAGTTTACATGCCAACTTCACAAAAACAAATTATTTCATGATGAACTATGGTCTTATTTAAATTGGTGGGGAGTAAAAATGGCTCAGATTTGTAAGTCAAGAAGTAAAAGTCCTATTTTTTATATCTCTAACAAAATAAAATGAAAATTCTCAGTTAAGAATACTCAGTAAACTACAGATCTAAAAAAAAAGGGGGAAAAAACTGCAAAGTGAGTTACTAAACAACTACAATAAACGGGTAACAAAAGGTTTAATAAAATGTTCAAATAATTAAAAATGTTTTAAAAAGTAACAGTGTAGGAGAAGAAATGTAGATGTAGACCTCTCAAATGTAAATATGTCAGTCTGTAGACTGCTTAACTACATAAATAACATTGGAGCAGCAAGTTATGACCCAGACTGTGGTTTGGACTGAGTCCAGTGGCAGCAGATGAGAATGACTTCCTGTAGCACTTAGTGTTACATCCACTAAATATGCTCCTGTGTCTGTGCAGCGGGACTTTGAAAGCATCGTCTGCTTTGATGCCACAGGCAATCAGTCGCTCCAGCTTCACTCCCATCACATCGCAGCCTTTTGAGCCTACTAAACTTTGAATTTCAGAGTTTCATACCTTCTCCTGACATGGATATAGACGCCCATCCCTCATTTTCTTGAAGCAGATGAAGGATTCTTGTTTTCAAGCATTGCAAACTCTCACCAGCTCCAAAAGATAACACTGAAACTCTTTCATGGATTAAGTTTGGGAAAAAAAAAAAAGATGCTTCTCCTACTGAACTTTGCTGGACAGTTTCAGGTATTGAAAAATAAAGCTTCTACTGAATTAAATGTGTAAATATACAAGCTAAAACTCCTAAAGCTGATTTAGTATCTTAACTTTAAATTTCTTTCTAAAATAGAAAATATTAGGTATGCATTTCTATAAAACTAGGCAAATATTTATGGCCAACCCCTTATATTTGATAATATTAATGAAATGTCTCTACCTTTGTGTAATATGGAGAAAATCCTTAACTAGGCATATGCAAAGATATTTTTAGGTCAGATGTTGAACCTAAAAACAAATAAAAAAGCACAGAGTGCAGACCTCTGCTAAGTACCTGATTTTCCCTGACATAATGAGACTTCACCCTTTAGTGAAAACCTGTATTCATAGAATCTTTCAAAAAAGAAAATACTGCAACTGGATTATGATGTGTATCATCCCCAAAATGTTATGGATTTTTCCTTGAACTGATTTGCTCCTTTGGTAAACATTTTATTACAATCCTTTCATAACTTTTTAGTTGTCCTGTACACAGACAGTCACACACACACAAACTCTCCTAAAATCATAACCTCCTTGTTGGAGGTTAAAAAGGAAAAAAAAAAAACATTAATTGTCCAATTGAATCATAAGATAAACAAAAAACAGTTAAAAAAAACGGTGTGCTTCTGCTTTCCTCTTCTGAGCATTTTGCTGCAAAATTAACAAAATCAGTATTATAGCACAAATCAAGATTTACTGAATCCCCATCAAAAAGACTGGATCCATACACTGAAACATTAAGAATGGGATAATTAAGTAGCTCAACAGAAAGCTGCAGCTGGAAGTTCATGTTATGAAGGAGAAAGATAATAAACATTTTCCTTATTTATCAATTGTTTATATTCTGCTCTATAGAGAATTATATTAAAGTCTTCTATATTAGTTTTTAAACTTAATTAACTACCAGAAAGCTAACTTTTTGCCTGAAGGTTGAGCAGAGCAGGAAACTATAGTTATAAAGCCTTTTTCTGTTGAATACTTGACTGTGAGAGCTAATTTTCCCCCCCTCTGGGATTTCATATCAAAAATAATTAAATGAAACAAACCTGGTGAACTGCTATAATCTGTAAAGCACTGAAACTGTCTTTAGATCCTGTCTGCTTGTCCGCCGATCAGTCATTGAGCCTCTATACCCTCCCAGCCCCCTCTTCAGTAAACGACCAGAGGCTGTGAAATCATGGATTTATGAGTAAAAAAATGTGTCAGCTATCCAAAATGCCTTGAAAACCATTTTAAAGGCAGACATGTTTAGCAGGCCTCAATGTCCCTACCCTCCTGTATTTGTTTGATGTCCCCTCAGATTACACTGCATCCACTTTACTCCATTGCGGTGAAAAACCAAGTGGTGCTCAGAGAAGCAAATCGCTTGATAAAAGCCGGTATATGTAAAAGTCAAACCAAAATAACTCCTATAGGAGTTAAATCTCTATATATTTCACACTATCTATGCGATATTCCACACTGGGTGAGTACATCGAGTTATGAGAAACTATATTTGTTACTCATTACAATGTTTTTAATGTTAAAGTATGTTTTTACTTAGTTTATCTATATATCCCATTCATCAATGCATTACTTATACACATACAATATAATCTTTAATATAATGAGACCTTAGAGAACAGCTAGTCTTTCTTTATTTAATTAAATTAATAAAGGTATGAACCTCACAGAAATTCAAAAATTATCCTGTTGAGTGCAGATCCTGAAGTACAGTACTCATTAATATAATAGATGACCTGTAGCTTTATCACGTTCACATGCGCTACACTGCAGCCAAAGCTGCTCTAAAGGAGACTGACACAAGATGGCTGCCATCCAATCGGTGACACGCAGCCCTCTGACCACCATCACCAGACAAAGCAGGTAACCTCTGAGACAAATGCAGAAGCAGGCTGGAACGAGCAACTGACTCGTTACAAGACAAACTGTCTCACACCTAGTAACTACAGTTATGTGGTCTTAATGCAAACTTTTAGTACCTGTATAAAAGCAACACAAGTTCCTTTTGTTTTCTCCAGGTTAAGCAGAACTGCAGATGTTACTTTGCCACAAAACATGTTGGCAGGTATGGCCATACCAAGAACCACGATTTCTTTATAAGGACTGTAAGCTAAATCCAGGAGATCTTGAGAAGATATTCAAAGAAAAGGATTATTTGGTAAAAATGCTTCTTGTGAAAATCGCGATCACATGAGCCTCTGCGTTAGATTAGCATAGAGCTACTGAGATGTGAACCAGCTGCTTATCAGCAGCAACTGAATGCATTGCTTCTTTCTTCTCCAAAGGTTTTATTCACTGGAAAACAGGATGGATTTACAGGTTTGGACATCTGAAGGTAAACCTTTTTTTTATGTAAAGTTCGAAAATCTCCACAGAATGCATCTAAATCCAGTGGAACATACTAGCCTTCCTAACCAAGCGCTGTGGCTCTGCTGATCTGGTCCTGATGCAAAGATGAATGTCTTAGTTTTGGAGAATATCACCGCACATCGGACAGTGGATTATTTTGGTTACTATAGAAAAACTATGAAATTAAAGTTGTATATATTGCTCACCAATAAGTCATGATGACTTATCAAGCAATTCTGAAGCAGATCATAGTGTTTGTGATAAAAGACATAAGGCAGGTGCTGAAGGTAAACAACCTTCGGTGGAACTGACAGTGAACATTACAGGTGAGGTTTGGTGTTATGCTCGCTGTGAACACAAAGGGAGTCTGGATTCATAAGGCCTGAAGACTGACAGCTTCCTTTCTGGTTGCTGAGAGCCTCAACTTATGAGAACATTGTGCCCACAAACTACACCGGGTTTTATTGTCGGCTGTATTGAGGAAATTGTAGTAACAAGTTCACTTTTTGAAAAAGAAATGCGGCAAAAAAGAAGAACAGTGGCTGTAATAAAAGGATGAACCGATAATCTCAGATTAAAGGTGACAGATGTCAGGTCAACACCGTTTTTCTCTAATATAGCACAAACGAACACCTTGTGCAGCCAGAGAAACGAAAACAATGTGAAAAAAGTCTGCAGTGGATGGGACCTGGGCTTGTTGCCATGGTTACAACATCATCTTTACACAGGGATCAGATGCGGATGGTAAAATGAACAAAAACAAGGTAAGATTTAATCTTCTTGACAGCAAAATAGGCATACCATGTTAGTTCAACAAATTACTGGCCTTTTTTATAATTATGTTAAGATTTGTTTTTTTTATGTTAGAGCCTAATAAAGAAATACAGACACATAATATGTTAATAAATTGGACCAAAACTAAAAACACAGTCCAAACAAACCAATTTGCAGATTCCTAAACATCCGTACAAAGTCTGTAATGCGTGTCGGAGGGTTAGAACCCAGGCCCATACAGCAGCTAAAATATCCAGGTCACAAAATTACCAGAAACTTCCATCCCAGTAACTCAATCTAGTTGATTTAAGACTTTCCAATGAAATTACAGTGCCCTGTTGGCTCATTGCCTTTAATTTCTATGTTTTACATTTTGTTTTTTTATCCATTTATTGAAAAAGTTCATCGATTTCAGAATTTACTGTAAAACCACAGGAAAGAAAGGTGAGATATTCTGAATTAGGGCTGAGACAATTAATTGGATTAATCAATTATTGAAATAATCGTCAACTAAATTAGGAATCCATTAATCGTTACCTGGAGTACAGACTGAAGGATGCCTTTAGCTGAGAGAGCAACCCACTTAGAGCAGTAACTATACCAAAATTGTAAAAAAAATATATACAAATATTTTACATTTAGGATAAAAGAAATGTTTTATCTTAAATGCAAAATGTCAATCTGCTCTATCCAGAACTGCAGAATTGAAAAAGTTGTAGTTTTACCTGATTTATATTTCTATATATATATATATATGTGTGTGATAATTAAAATATTAATCAAATTGCAAAATATTCGTTAGTTGCAGCCCTATTCTGCATGCACGTATTAAGCAAACCAGGAAGAAGTGGAAGTCAGCAGTATTAGAGCGGCGGTGTGAAAAGAAAAAAAAAAGTCCAAGATCATAAGTAAAGAAAAACACACAATTGATCAGATGCAAAAAGAAATAATTAGCCCTGTATGCAAAATCAACGGTGTTCAATGAAGCAGGAACTAAAGCATTAATAGATGGAGCAGTGCACCGTCAGCAGGTAACTGCAAATTAAAATGCTTACATCTGCTGATCAGGTCTGATGCAAACATTGTTTTCAGTCTCAAAAAGAATGAATATTATGAGGAAGCATTCTTTTAGTATGCTCCTCTATTTTAACATGAATATGAGCTATTTAAGTTTTCGTTGTAGGCCTAATATGTCTCCTATAAATAAAGTAATCTTAAAGAAGATGAGATGAAGGTTCAGAATGGCTCTGTCCACTGACTATGATGACAGAAAGCTAAGAAACTAAATTTTAGTCCCTGAAAGCAGTCGTTTGTTACCAACTGAGAGTTCTGGCTATTAGTATTTTGAGAACTTTTCATGAGAACTGACCTGCAATTTAAAGCAATAAACATTTAACATGGATTTTAATCATGCCCAGGACTGTTGTATTTCATCAGTATGTATCCATTGCAGGCACTGATGCCACACAACGAGTTCCTGGATCACAAAGGGAAGTTAGATTGGATATTATTGGAGAAATAATTTATATGCAGTAAAAGTGTGTAAATGCTGGAGTATAAGAAAACCCATCGTTTTAAATGTAGGATTGCAAATGATAGTTTGTTTAATCCCCCCCATTTCCAGCTAGATCATATAAATACCAAGCAACACCGATTCAGCATTTCTAATGTCATCTCATCTTCCCATGGAAAGTTTCTAGAAACTGCCTGCATGTCTTCCAGCCCTTTAAGACCTACTTGCTAAAGAGGTTAAGTCAGACGCAGACAGCAGGTGTTGGCACAAAAACCCACGAGATAACTAAATGTCTCTTCATTGAGACACCACTTGGCTGACCTACTGCAACTGGGAAAATGTGTGCCAGAGAGGTGGAATAAGCTGCTTGCCTCCACTGTCAGGACACCAGGTTAAGCTGATGGGGGGGGGGATGGTGGGGGCCGTCATCTTGGTCCATATGTCACACTTAAGTATATAAAAAAACAAACCAACAGCTGATTCTGTGGAATGGATGGCCATATTGTAGGCGAACAGAAAGAGAAACCACTGTAAGGTGTGGGCAAACATTCTCACACCGACACATTAATTAACACAAAAGCTATTGAGGAGATATTCAAAAGAAAAAGATTATTTGGTCAAGATGCTTCTTGTGAAAATCCCGATCACATGAGCCTCTGGGTTAGATTAGCATAGAGCTACTGAGATGTGATATTATCTGCGGTGTGTATTAGGGGTGAGTATTGGCATATGTCGACACGACACGTTTCACGACACGGTCACAAAGGAATTTTCAGTATCTCTATATATTGTGATATTTTACCCAGTAATCAAAAAGCAAAGAGGCTCCACAGCGATATATAGCAGAATGGCAGTGCAGAGGTACTGTAGCCCATTTCCCCTCATTATTTTAGGTAAAAAAGTTTTTTTTGATAATCGATATAAGGAACTGAAAGATCGATATTATATTGGGCAGCTAAAAATCACGATATATAACCAAAGCGATATTTTTTCACACCCCTAGTGTGTATAACACCATGTGCTACTCAATGCTGGCACTGTGGAACAGACTGTGGTAAATTACCAGTTGGCCCTTTTTAAATCAAAATGCAGTTCAAATTTGAAGTAATCCCATGTGTCATTTCACCAAACCAGACAAACAAAAATAGAAAAAACTGATCATCAATACCAGTGATAAAGCTTCTGGAATCAGCAGCTCAAAACAGAAGAGGTTTTTCTTAAATATGTAGAACAGTAAAATATAAACCTTATAATCTATATTACCAGAAACACAATTACAAATAGATATGGTAAGTCTAATATGTGATTGCTGTTGACTTTAAGATTTTGTGCATTAAAACTCTACTTTCCAATTAACATTTGTGCCACAAAGAATTACTTCTTTTAGGGCTGAAAAAAATTATTCGGATTAATCATTTATTTAAATAATCATCAACTAATTTACTAATCCATTAATCAGACTATAGACTGTGAAACATGCGTTTAGCTGAAAGAGCAACCCACTTAGAGCAGTAATTATACCAAGATTTAAAAAAATATATAGGGTAAACATTTTCCATTTAAGATTTTTTTTAAATAAAAAAAATGTCAATCTGCTCTATCCAGAACTCGTCAAGTGGAAGAGTTTGACCTGCTTTATTTCGTAAAAAAATCTTCTTTAAAGATTTTTTGGCTATACAATTATTATTCCAAAAAAAATTACCCAAAGATTAATCGATTTGCAAAATAACCATTAGCTGCACCGCTAATTCTTTTGTCTTTCATGCCCAAAAGCTAAAAATATCAGTTAGGCTCCAACTAAATTCTTTTTTTTTTCACCCTGACCAATTCCATTTTTTTTTTCCCCATTTCTATCCATATTTAGGAACCCCAAATTATGCAATACATTGTTTTCTAGCAAATAATGGTCAAACATATGTTACTCAACTGTCCAAAATTAATCAAAGTGCTTTGGTCCAACAGAACATCAACATAATCTAAATGTAGGAACAGAAACCACTACCGAATGTGAAAAGGTGACACTCATCCACACTCAAAAACAGCTTCATTTAGTCTCAAGCTATTACAGATTTTCTAAATTGGTAATTTGTGAAAGTCAAGTTAATGAGTTTTTGCGAGAACTGAAATTATAGGGCGACATATCGTTGGCTACGTTCACATCGCAGCCTGAAGTGACCAAATCCAAGTTTTTTACCCATATGCGACCTGGATCTGATCTTTTCATGCAGTCTGAACAACACGGATCCGATTTTTTCCAATCCGACCCAAGCCACTTGGCAATGTGGTCCTGGATCTGATCTTTTCAAATGCGACCTGTGTCTGAACGGCCAGGTCGCATTCCTCCGACCTGAACGCCATTAGTAACCAACATAGGTGACTATTCTGCTTCTTGCTACACAGAAGCAGAAAGAAAAACAACAACCATGGCGGACGATGATGCGGAGAGCAGGATTTTTTTTTAACCATCTTGAAAAGATTGAGGTTTTAAGGTTTGGAAAGATTGCTAGATGTGCTCCAGCACTGCAATCATGTTTACTTCCATAAACAGGAAGCACGCTTGTGACGTCATTGCGTCCTCTACTGCGCATGCGGGATACTTAAGCCGTATGAATGCAGTTCACACAGGAGATCACATACAAGGCGCATATATTTTGGAATGTGAAAACACAAAAAAATCAGATTTCACAAAAAAAAAAAAAAGCGGAATTGAGGCCTGCAGTGTGAAAGTAGCCTTTGTCTTTCTGTGTCAGATATCATATCATCAATTTTATTTTATCTGCACTCACCTGAACAACAACATACAGACTGGGAAACATGACATTTTAGACAAACAAAAAATTTAAATGTCTGGAGTAGGCAGTGATGGGAACTGAAAAAACTTTTTGTTGGGATTAAAAGAGATGCATTCAGACTAATTATTGCCCATATTGAATTAAAACAGTCCCTACTCAGACTGCAAGGGGAAGCTTACCCATGTAGCCAAGACGCCACTTGGAAAAAGCCACAATGCTGGTTCCGATCCAAAAGAACTCCTCCAACACCCGGCCAACAGGGGCCAGTTCCTGCTTTTCACAAGGAGTTCTGTCTTTTGGCTTTCCCTCCTCCAGAGAGAAAGCCCCTTTAGCAGGAGGTCTGGGCTTGTCCCCAGTAGCTGCTGGTGCAGAACGCATCAGGGCTGAAGAAACCGGTCCAAAAGGACTAAAGCTGGTTCTCTTTGCTGTGCTCATTGTGGATCAACAGAACCGCCAGAACTGGCTGCAAGGGAAAATATTTCCGTTGCAGAAAAATGATTACTTTCAATAAAAAGGGTGTCTGACTTTAAAGAGTTTTAGTCCATCTTTTGGATTCCAAACGGCATCAAAAGTTGGTCAATAAACCTCCTTCAGCTCAAGCAACCAATTTACAGAATGACCATCCTCATTCCCTTCCTTCTGAAAAAGAAAAACGATTCAGCCATTCATCTGTAAAGTAACAATTTGTCCTCATAACATACACAGTTTGGTACGAGTTGTCAGCGCATCAGAAAAAAAAGAACTATGCAGACGAACACAAGAGCCCAATGTGCGCAGGTAACTGTGCAATGTGTCAACCAGACAAAGATCCTAAATCCCTGCAAGCACTAATCCTGTTCTGGGAGATTTACTCTGTGTTGAGTGAAACGCATTGACCCACTGAAAATGAGACGGGAGGTACAGGAGGAAGATTTAGACCCCTGATAACACAGCTTCTCCTTTAGTAAAACACCAGTTTAAAAAAAACAGACCCTAAAGTTTCAATCAAACGCTTGGTGATTTTTTTATTTTCCCATTTTTGGTTTTAAGGTTATGTTTCATTTTCATAGCAGCCACCTCAACATGTCCAAAATTCACCCACTTTCCAGCAGCAAACAGGGATCTTAGTCAAAGTTTAACTTAATGTTTCCCAGACCTACTTTTTTTGTTTTGATATTGATGTAAATGAACAGAAGCAATAAAAATTAAAAAAAAAAGTTAGATTTGAGAAAAAGACACAGATTTAAAACATTTTCCTACACTGCAATTTAAGGGCGAATGTAAAAAGAAGTGTCTTCAGTAAGAGGCTTCTCTAGATCCGGTGAAAGTTAGTACAGAAGATCCTTCCTGCACACAGCCATCAACACCTGTTTAAAGGAAAAGTCTGGTCAGCAAGGAATAATCAATGGATCATACATTTGCGGTGATTTAATGAATTTAGCTTTAATCAGTAAGAAAAATGAATGCATTGAGTCCAGGAGCGGCCATTTTTGCGCAAATCTAGTAGCCCCTCCCTCCTGCCATCTTCCGGCAGTGACGTCACGGTGCGGTAAGCCTAGCGCCATTCTCCCCGCTTTACAAGCTAAATCAATGGGAACTACTAGACACATCTGCAATCAACAACAATTATTGAAGATTTCCAGAGGACTTCACCATTGAAATTCACCAGAGCTATAGTGAAACTGACAATGCCCACGTGCATGGCAGCTGGATGCTGGAATACATCGGGTAAAAGTGAAAAAAAAAAGAGTTATTCCACCTTTCTGATTCCTGATCCTCCACGGACGGGTTGGTCGTTGGATCGCCAACTTGAAGAGGGAGGATTTGCCACTGAACTTCTGGCCAGAGAAAAAACTCGTAATATGTAGCCAACATTTGGAAGAAGAATCTTTTCAAGATGACTTGGATAATAGCGCGTTGTGACAAACACCAGATACAGCACTGGGACTTGATCAACAGCCGATACCGCACCGTGACGTCACAAACCAGTAGGTGGCAGTAGTGTTCTTTGACAAACATGGATGCCTCCAGTAAAGCACATTCACATGAAAATTACTCTTATTCAAAACACTTTTTAACTTAAGATTTTAAATTCTGAATATAACCAGACTTCTCCTTTTTAAATAATTAGTTACTGCAACATTTAATTTCCCTGTGGGATTAATAAAGTATTTATGAATTGAACAACCTATCTTGTAAATAAACCAGTCGCTCAAAGTAGTTCACACCTAATACTTCAATCAATCATACTGGTAGCTCTCTATTTCAAATATATAAAAATCCCAATCAGTATTTTTTATGAAATACTAGAACAAAGTGAAACAGAAAACTCAGTAAGTTGAGAGATAAATGACACCATTCTTCCATCACCACTTCCATTACCATTATTGGCCCTAAGTTCCTGGGGTCTCATAAAGCTTTGTTTATGTAGGAATAATCCAACTTTTCCTTATTTATCACATTATGTTTTATGACAAAAATATTTTTTGCTAAAATGCCATCAGAACGCTGATAATATTAAGTGTGTTTCAGCCCCCCTTCAGTGTCCACCATATTGGATCAGTCCATTTGCTACACATGTTCACAAAGGTCCAAACAGACAGCAGCAAACCATTTGAAAACAAACGGTGCAAAGAGCGGTGTTGCCAACTTAGTGCTTTTGTGGCTATATTTACAAGAAAAGAAAAAATAAGGGGGGACAAAAAAAATAAAAAATAGAACCAAAAATGTATATCTATTCTATTAAAATGTCGCTGTCTATATAATGGGTCAATTTTGTGTGGTTTTTTTTTTTTTCTCAATTTAGAGGGCCCCCTCCCTGTTTTTGCCTAGGGCCCCAAATTACCTAAATCCACCCCTGCCTGGAACTTTTTAATTAAGTAATGAAAATGATAATCAAGAAAAGAACAAAAACACGTGAATAAACGAAGAAAAAAACAATACTATAGGATAGATACTATCATTATTTAATCCATAGATCCCAGAGTGTCTGCACTTCTTCAGGACACCGTTCCCACTGAGCAGCTTTCAGTCCTGCAGCATCTAGAAACACTGATGTGCAGCTTTGCGCTTCAGCGGAGGGTCGCAGCTTTGGACTCACCGTGGCCCCGCGGCCGCCGCCTCCGGTCTCTCCACGCAGGGACACACCTCAGGCCGCAGGTGTGGAACAGGACGCTGGCTCTGCCGTGAACCCGCTTACACACCTTGGACCAGGTAGCATAGATCTGGACCCTGGAAGAACCGTCCTTCAGCTGCCAAATATCAGCCGATTCTAGGAAAGTCGCCAGTTCAGGCATTTCCCTGGTTTTCATCAAACCAATGAAGGGTTCTGGTTCTGGTTCTATTCTGGGTTTATTCAGGACGCTTAACTTTACGCGTTGTTTGCGTGTGAATCCAAAGCAAACGTCTGATGCAGGTGAAATCTCACACACCTGCACACATCAGTGCTGCCTTCCTGAACACCTTGGAAAAAATAGTTTCTTTGATTTCTATAGTTTTGTGATATATTTTTCATTCGTATCTTTGTTTATGTAACCGCCTATTCAATAATAAATAAATCTGTTGAAATTATTTATTCATAACTAAAAGTCTTTGATCTCTTTCTTTTGTTTACAATTCTAATACATGCGTGTGACGTCCACAGGGGGGCCACCATGTTTGAGGACACAGAGGCAAACCTGAGGGGTTCAAAGTTATTTATTTATTTTAACTCTCGTGAACTTTTTTTTTTTTTCGATTCAGGTATGGGAATGTTCTGATGA
>NW_015151151.1:309012-320317 GCF_000732505.1 Cyprinodon variegatus | reverse complement strand
CCCAGCCATCAGCCCCCCTCGCTTGAAACAGCTTCCAGCGCGCCTGTATCCTTAGCTTCCGGTGTCCAAAAAAAGAGTATTAATAGAAAGTTGGACCCGGTATATAATATTAAACAATCTAGAAAGAAAAAGAAAAATAATAATTAGGTGCTCAAAGAACATATTATATTTTCTGCTACAACAATGTAGTTCATGCAAAATGATGATGATTTTGTTCCTTTTTAAACTAAACATCAGTGATTGTTTTGGATTACATATTTGTTTTCTGTTTTCCATCCCGACCAGCTTTTCATATCAAAAAAATATCCTGTCTGGAGAGAGAAATATAAGGGCTGAAAACATCAAATAACTCTCTGATCCAGTACATATCGGCTCTCGTTATGGAAATTGCTTTTTATAAAATATGACAGATTGTGACACGGATCTTACCTAATGATCTCAGCCTTAAAGAAATGGGCTTAAAATGGACACCGGAGCTTTCCAAGGCTTCTCTGCGAGTGTCGCTATTTTTTTTTACCAAAACGCACCATTTAAGGGTGATTCTTTCACTACAGGCACTTTTATGTCATTTGATCATATTTCATGAAAAAAATTTAAAAAGGGACATTTCACACCTTTATAGTTATCTTTACAATGAAACTGTTTTAGGACATTTGTTTTAGTAATCAGTGATGACACTTTCACCTTTTTTCAGCCTCATTTATCTGTAATTATTACAGATTTGTTCTTGTCCCACACCCAGACTTTTGATCTTCAATGATATAAATAAATAGTAAAACAAAAACATTTTTTCGAATGTTTTAAAATATCATTGAATAAAATATCAGTAAAATAATCAAACTATAATTGGAGTATTTAACGTCATACAACTGTTTATGTGATTTTCTAAACCAGTTGTAGTTGTCCCTCACTATTGTTGTAATTTCCACCACAACACTGTAATGTCCCTTTAAAAAACTTTGTATGAAAGATTGTTTGGGTAGTTGCTATGGAGATGAACAGTGACATCACAGGTGGGAATTTTGACTTCATCCATCAACTTATGATGTAAAGCCAAGGTAAATATTACTTGAAATGAAAATATTTTTATTGTATGTAATTTCCAAACATGCCGTAACATCAACTCAGTTTGGAAATTGTTATTTCAACACACATAGATGTATTTTGTAAGCATAAAATGCTAGAGACCCTTTCTTAGCTAGTATGTGATGCTAGCATAGATTTTCCCGCCAATTTCTGTCAAATTGTAATTTTCACCACATTTCACCACATTTGGTGGAAATTACATTTATGTGTGTAGGCCTAATTCATAGATACACATATGAGGCCCTTGTTCTCACATTTTATTTATCTCATTTTATTATTACAACAATGTGGTAATATTATAAATTTATTACACTTTTTTGACAACTTTTGACATGTTTCTAACTATAATTTACATGCTAAGCATTTTGCGGTGGTGCCACCCCCTCTCTCTCACCCTTAGTACCACCTATGCACAACTGCAATTAATGTATTACTATTTAATAATGTATTTATGTATTATTATTATTTATTATTATGCTCCATTAAGTTTTTAAAAAGAAAGTTTTGTTGTCTGTATGGTACATTCATTGTAATTTCCAAAACAACAAGCAATTTCCATTTGTTGCAAAATTCTAATCACTCATTAAAACCTTCTACATAACTTAAGAGATAATGTTCCACTTTAATTCATAACACAAGTATTTACACCTTGAAATGTATCTTGTGATTCCTATGCTATATCTCAGGTTATGGCGGACATTAGATTTACGTCTTGTCACCATCACAATTAATTTACCTACCGGTAATCCATAAATGTATGTGTTTTACAATAACGCATAAACAGTTAAAACTATATATGAAATTGTTCTTCCAGTAAAACATTATGTGTATCATAGTATTTGAGAATAAATTACAAATGTTTGTATGTGATGGAAATTACATTTGTGTCAACCGAGTTGGGAAATCTGTTGAAAAACACCAATTTGTCTTAAAAAAATCTGTGTTTTCTCTTATGAATCTTCAAACTATACTAGTTATGCTAACCAATTACATTGTGAGAATGTATATTTTATTATACTTTTTCTCTTGAAGTTTGCAAGGCCAATAGTGCCCGTAGTTAAAGAATCACCCTTAAACGCTTTGAGAATCTGTGTGCCTCAGTCCTGCTCCAGCAGGTAGGTCATCCTTTCATAAGGAGAAAACATAAAGGGCAAAATTCAATGGCTGAAGATGAAATAACGAAATAAAAATAAGATGAAAAAATATATAAAATTTAATGTTTATTTTGATGTTTTTGTCTTTGATCACCATCTTTCCCTGTTTTTTTTACGTATAAAATTGTATTTGTGAGTATCAACTGAACAAAACTACATTGTCTAAAAGTCATGTGATGACCTAAAGGTCCACCATTAGTATCTGGATGCCACATTTTCATCTGATACCTCTAAATATGTGTTTTTCATAAAATCACTAATTTTCAGATTTTGTTAACCAATAAAGTCATTATTGTTTGAAGTGTAGATGGTTTTTTCTGCCAGCCATAGTTTGCTTTGATCAAACTAAACAAGCAAAAATTGTTTTCCTTTGAAAATAGTAAGATGTTAGAGATAAAGGAGTAGAATCCACCATCAGGAAAACAGAAGACTATTGCCTTAAGTCGTTGGTTTAAAACCTTTGTAGATTACTATAATGTATTAAAAGTACAGCTTTTGTCTGGACTATCTTTTGAGAAAAGATTGTCCAGACTAGAACCAAAACATGAATTTAAAGAATAGATCTATAGATCATCTGCTAAATTTCACACGACTGCTCTAACAAGGACCATTAAAGTGATCCAGTTTGGCTGTGACTGCATCCTGGAGAAATACCAGCTGTGCTGCTGCCATCAACACATTAGTTTATAGATGTTGGAGATTGGCCTGTTTTTCAGTGTAATCCTGTTTCTCTGACTGTGACTGGCTGGATGTGCTCTCTTCATCCTCTGACATGGGAGCTGGCTTGGAGCTCGTCTGCCTGGCTGCGTGTTTCCTGGATGACGACGCCTTTTACAGCTGCTTTTTCAATGTCTGCTTCTGTCTCCTTGAACCCCAGTCGGCCTCAGCAGATGGCCGCTCACACTGAGCCTGGGTCTGCTGCAGGTTTCTTCCTGTTAAAAGAGTTTTTTTCTCTCCACTGTTGCTACAAGCATGCTTAGTGTGAGGGATTGCTGAAGAATCAATGAGTCGATGCAATCAACTGGTTTTCCTTAGATAGAAAACTTTGATTCAGTGTGACTGGATGATCTGGTCAATTTGTAAAGTGCCTTGAGATGACGTGATGTGAATTGGCGCTATAAATAAACTTAATTGAATTGAAAAAAAGCCGGGCATACACTGTACGATTTTTTGTCCTTTTCGGGCCGATTCTCCAGTTGTGCAAGAATTCTTTCGATCGGGCTGACTTTCAGCCCCAGTATACTAAGCGTCCTGCGTCGCGTAGCATACTTTGGGGAACAAGAGGCAATTAGCCTCTCACAACCTTCTCCAGATCAGGAATCATAAGGTTGGGAGAAAATCAAACATTTTTGAAATTCAGTTGGCCGTTGTAAGGTGTTTGTGGACAAATTTTACTGTTGAAACAGAGCTACAAGCAGATTTACCAGGACCTCAAGCTTTCCGATGTGCTAACAAGAGAGTTCTTCTTCTTCCAGATTGACGAGTCTCACCAGCTCTTGGCACTGAGTCCAACGTGTGGTTTTTGGACACAATGAGAGCAGATAGATCACATCTGAGTGTCGGGTCGCACAGTGTGAGAACATACATCATGAGCAGTGAACTTTTAAACATTGCGATTTCGTCATACAGTTTGAGTTGTAGCTGCGTGCAAATATTAAAAATCTCACCCAGTGTATACCTGGCTTAAGGGAAATATTGGCATGAACTTAATTCTCAGAGCAAAAATAGGCTTACAGCTTGGTACAACAAAATGTAAAACTTGTCCAAAGTATACTGTAGAAGTAGGTCAGTAGAAAATGAGCCAATGTCCAGGTGGCCAATTTTACTGCTACAAGTATTACTCCTAAAGGTTTTATCCATTAGTCTGATAGTTAGCGCATTAGGTGGTCATCTTACTTGCAATTAAGGTGGATTCACAGGTGAATTTTGGATCTTATTACATCTGATAAGTGGTGGGGACGTTTCATCTGGGTTTCAGACATTGTTACATGCTGTTTTACAGGCATCATCCCCACACAGGGACCGACCTACAAGGAGTAGGTAATGGGCTACATCAAAGACCAGCTCACCTGTTGTATAATGCAGCTTTAAAGGAGTTACGACTTGTTATTTTACTTATACAAGCCTTTTGGTATTGTCTTCAAATTCAAGTTTAATCGTTTTTAAGAGAACAAAAATCACAATGAGCTCATTTTGATGCCTTTTTACAAGCCTTTTTGTCTAACATTGGTAAACACAATAATTTGACTTGAGTTTATGCACACTCATGTCGATGTAAAGTTTGTAACATCAGCAGTTAGCCATGCTTTGATTCCCATCATTTCCTAGTTTCCTACACAATGGGTAAAAAGATTCACAAGCAGCAGCAATTACCAACTATATGTAGGTGAGTCCCTGATTGTTGGCATTGACACCCATCCGTCTATCCATCCATCCGTCCGCCCAGTAAGGAGGGCTAGATATCCCTCTCACCTGCCACCTGGGCCAGCTCCTCTGGGGGAACCTCAAGGTGCTCCCAGGTCAGCAGAGAAACATAGTCCCTCCAGCGTGTCCCTGGTCTCCCCCTGGGCCTCCTCCTGGTGGGACTTGCCCGGAAAACCTCACCAGGGAGACTTCCAGAAGGCATCCTAACCAGATGCCCGAGCCACCTCAACTGGCTCCTCTCGACGTGGAGGAGCAGCAGTTCTACTCTGAGTCCTCCCCGGATGATTGAGCTCCTCACCCTCTCTGAGGGAGAGCCCAGACACACTATGGAGAAAACTAATTATCCGGGATCTCGTTCTTTTGGTCATGACCCAAAGCTTATGACCATAGAAGAGGGAAGGAACGTAGATCAACCGGTAAATCGAAAGCTTTGCCATAAGGCTCAGCTTTCTCTCTTCACCACAACAGACAGGTACAGTGCACGCTTCATCCGCATCAGACCGCCTGTTGATCTCCCACTCCATCTTCCCCTCATTCGTGAACAAGACCCCAACATACTTAAACTCCTCCACTAGGGGCATCACATCTTCCCCAACCCGGATATGGCACTCTACCCTTTTCCAGCTCAGGACCATGGTCTCGGATTGCATCCTGGCCACTTCACACTCGGCTGCGAACTGTTCCAGTGAGAGCTGTAGAACACGCCCTGATGAAGCCAATAGAACCACATCATCTGCAAATAACAGAGATGCAATCCTTATTAGGATTACGTCTCTGGCATTGTCACGTTTGGTGTAAAACAGGTGGGAGTGGCATGCTAAGTTAGTACCCTTTCAAGATTGATGTGAATACAAAAAGAGGAGACTCTTATGGGTTTTTATGGTTGGAACAAAAGCAGACATTAAAATAATCCACTTTCATAATCCGGAATGTGTAAATTAAAGCCCAGCTCAACAAATACATGTTACTGGGAAAAAGTCTGATTTCTGATTGATGTCTCCTTTATATGAGAGGTGGATGCAGCCCAAGAAGCCCGTAACAACATGCAAATATTTTATGCATATTTATGTCATGAATTTATTGTGGAAACACAGTGCTTAACAAACACACAAACTCCTTCTGAAAGAGTTATTTTACTCTCATTGGTGATGTTGAAGGACAAAAATAATGTGTTATCTTGAGATGGACTTTTTTACCATAAGGTAGAAAAGCAGATTTATTTAGATGGATTTGCTTCTCTCCTTCTTTTTAAGAACATAAATCCTTTAAGAACCTGTTTTAGAAGAACTTTTCCCACTGCTTCTTAATAGCTGAGATATGTTTAGTGCAGCACACAGAGGTGGTATAATTACTTAGTTTTTGTATATCTATAAAAAAAAACTTTTTATTTCCAAAGCCCAACTGGAGTTTTAAGCAGCAAACCAAACGAGAACAATTAGAATAAGCTCTTTGGATGATGACAAAATAATCCTTTCATGATGTAGCCTCGGGGGTCAAATAAGCTAGAATAAAGGGAAAGAAATTGTACACAGAATATTTTCACACATCCTTTAATGACTCATTTTGCTCTGGCATTTAGTCTTATTTTAGGCTCCTGCAGGCGTAGTAACTAATGAAATCCTATCAAGCAATTGGTAGTGAAATCAGCGGGATGAGAGTATAATGGACTATAAGGAGGTGCATGATCTAACCCTTGATATGTTAGAAATGCTGTGCAGACAGGAACTCGACTGGAAAATGGCTGTGAGGAATGACTCCTGGAAGCGTTGTCCTAGATGTAATGAGAGTGGAGCTCTGCAAGGACCTCATACCTCTGTGCAAAGATTGAAGGTGAAAGCTGCACAGAGAGATACACCAGTAGTCAGATGAGATTTAACTCCAAAATTTCTTATACATTCCCACATCCAAAAAGGAAATATCTAGAAATATCCCACTTTCTGATGGTTTGTTTGTACCACAATTGTTAATATGGGGGCATTTCAACATGTTACAGAGAGTGGCCTTATTTTTCCAACAGATACTACATTGTGAGGACCCACTGCTCCGTATGGTGCTCAAAGCCTGGAAAAAGTGTTATGAGTTAGAGGTTAGGTATGAATAGGGTCAGGCTTAGGCACTAAAAATGAATAAACAATGGCTTGATGGTAATGTGAAGGTCCTGGAAGTATAGAAAGTAATATGTGTGTGTGCATGGGAATGGGGGTGTGTGGAAGAGAAAGAGAACAATCAAGTCCCCATTTGCAGCTATAAATAACAAGAAGAGGATATTACATTTAGCTCTGCATGGGCACAGACATATTAAGGCCAGAACAAGCTCAATCTGTGGAGTTTATGACGCCCCTGTGCACTTAGTGTGATTGCTGCTTATTGAATGCAAGTCTACAGCAAGCAGAGATTGGATGAGCATACATAGAGCTATATAGACCACTTCTTAACATGTCCAGAAAGCATTCAGTACAACAGGCAACATGACACATTTGGTACTTATCTGCCTCTTACATTGTTTTATTTAAAAGTGAAACCCTCATTCTGAAAAGAATGGACAATAAAAAAAACAGCACATATATATTAATGTTCAGCTTAATATTTTTTTTTCATTAATAAATTAGATTAAACACATTTCAATCATCAGCATGAATGCTTTACATTGTGCTGTTAGAGTGTGCAGATGCCAAATCAGGTCCATGACAGGTAACCCCTCCCAATCCAAAAGAGCTGACCAGCATTTTGCTAACTGTGAGAGACATCCAAAGCAAAGATAAAAACTATTTCTACCAACGGAACCAATGATTTTTGACTGTGATAATACCTTATAATGGATACAGTAGACATTTATTACAAACTCAGTGTAAAGGTGGAGAAGCATCAAGTTTTAAAGGGATCAAATTTTTCTATTCCACTAGTTCATACAACTCCAGAGGATTGTGTTTTCTCTTTCTTGTTTCTCAGAGCATGAATGCTTCTAAGATTAAAAAAGCGTTTGGAAAATGATAAAAGAATAAGGTATGAAGTTCCCCATAGCAGTTAGCATTGCAGGAAGATGTATGTTTGTGAAGTTTGTGAAAATGACAGGACTGTCATCATTAAAGATGATCTGTTTTTAGAAAAGTTGCCTCCTGAGTTCTCAGCTGTCTACAGCAGGGTTGATGAGTCCAATAGATAGTTCCCACATGACATCATCCTTCCTCCATGCTGCCATTGGGATAGAACATGAACAATAATTCCAAAAAGGTCTTGTTTTTGCTTAGAAAACATTTTTCTAAGCAAAAGCAAGGCTTTGTTTGGGCTACTGAATAAAGCCTCGAACTCAACGTTATTTCTGACATGTTGAATTGAAAAAGCTACCTGGATGGGAAGCGAAACGTCTTCAAACTTGGAAACAAAGTCCAGTGGATTGGTTTTTAACTTTTTTGGAATGACTATGACCTGGATGACTGAGCACATTTAACTGTTTCAACAAATTGTACAGTAGCAAGCTTTAAAAATGTTACCCTGCATCGCTGTAAAAAATGGAGAGTAAAAAAGAAAGAAAAACATGGTTAATACAGCTACATTCCAATTTAAGTTATATTCTTTTTATTGTTTATATCATTTTAAATTTACATTCATAGCACTGTTAAGACTATAAAAGAAGATCATTGAATTATATAGATCTAATATAGGCAGATATATTGTCAGGAATCCAGTTTGTGTGGTCTGTTTTTGTGTTTCCTTTTCTCCTCCACCAGGTGGTGCCCCGTCCTCATTGGGCCTCCCTGCACACCTGCAGCTCGTTGCCTCATTACCTGTGGAGTGCTTTTAAGCTGCTGACTGCCACTACCTCGATGCCAGAGTGTTTGCCAATACTGGGTACTCTAGCCATGCTTAGTTTAGCAGAGTCTAACCTGAGTTTTTGTTTTGCCAGTTTTGGATTCTCTAGCCAAGCTCAGTTTTGCTGAGTCAAACTGAGTTTTTGTCAACCTGAGTCTTAACTTTGTTTTTGTCTTTGCCTCTCGGCAGGAAGTCATCCTGCAAACTGGATTTTTTCGGACCTTCTCTTTCTGGAAGTATCAACTGAGCTTCTAACTGAGCTGCGGTTCAAACAGGAGGTTTGGATCCACTTTCCCCAAGAGGTCGTTTTAGCTTCACACTGAGGAAAGGTTTCATCTGCACCACAGCCCGTTCAAGTACCGCAGGAAATCTGAGTGGCATTCCGCTGTGGGAGTAAACCCTGTCCGCCCAACACCAAACAAGACAATCACTGGAACATTCCACATGACTGGATTCCATAAAGGACACCTTTTTCTGGAGAAGTGAGTCTGCAACCTATTCCTCCAATTCAAGCCAGAGAATCTGATTTCCCACTGAGCCTGGACTAACCACAGTGTCTTCCCCTCACCTTTCAGTTCCGGTTTAGCAGTGTTCTGAGCAGCACTGGACTAATTTCATTCTACTGATAAACCTGTTAAACTTTTCCTTGGTCTCTCTGTTTGGTCTTCTGCATTTTGGGTCAGACCTTTAATTAAACCATGACATATATTAGTTACTTAAATGGGAAAACATCAGTTTAATTACCTTGCATTTTGCATTTGTCCACCTCCTACACATCTATACTAATAACTGCCATCTTTGCTTCGTACCTATTGTCAAGTAGAACTGATTATATGAACTTCATCTTGGCCTAATTTTGTTTCCCTACCAAGAATTATCAAATTATCCTTATTATATAAATGATACACCTAAGTGAAGGACTATCAGCCAATATTATAACTGACTGTCTGGAGCACAATGAAGAACTATTGTGTCACGCTTGTCTCAGCAGTGCGTCCTGCAGCTCTTCGTTGATATGAAATATAGCTTATGAAGAAGAGAAAGTGACAAATGTGGAAGAGGCCTTTGACTCTTTCCTTACTAAGTTAAAAGTTGTACAATGACTTTTATTTATTGTTCTCACAATATGTAGCTGTGACGAAAACCAAGCTTCTGTTAACTAATGTGTTCAATGTAACAATTTGAGACCTGTGGAGTTTCTGTATTGGTAATAAACAATTGAGAAACATTTTAGGGAAGAAACAGAAGTTCATGACAAACTGGAGGTTACTAAAATAAAACGGACATTCAATATCTATAAAGAATGTACGTTTATTGAGAAAATGATGGGGAAAGCTGGGTTTGTTAAAAATAATACTCTTCAAATGATATATAGACCGTTTCATATTTTTAGGGAAACATATGAAGTGGTTGGCAGAATGTTTGGCAAACCACCAAGGTATGTCTAACCTGTGCTATGAGTCTTGACCTTCAAAAGTCCCTACATGGTAAAACGTTGTCCTAATTGCAAGGAAGATGAGTTCCTTGTTTTCTGGAAAGGTTAAAAGGGACTCATGCTCATCCTGAACGCATTGGCTCACAGATCCGCACTCCAATGCTCCAAGGAGACAGTTAGAGGCCTGGGATGCCACCCCGAAGATTCTATAGTTTTCAGGGTTAAAATAAAAATACATCACCAGAAGAAGACTGGTGAAACCAAATCCTCTGACAGAAAGAAGAAGGAAGTCATGTCCGCCCAGGGGATGAAGATATTATGATTTTCAGGCTTAAGTATAAGAGAAATTGAAGTTAAAGAAACGGAAGCTAAAGTTTCAGAGTTGATGGATTTGTGAGTAAACATCCTTAGACTGGATGTATGGATGCAAATCTTCTGTTGTCAAGGCAACTGATAACAGCTAACACAGCTAAGTCACAGCTAACAACTTCTAACCAACAGGCCATGACCCGCTATTGCAAACCAGGCTAATTCTTGTATGTTAGCAAGGATGGTGACCACAGACCAGGAATTACAAAATGTCGCACCACGCAAAAAATCTTATACATTATTTTTAGGTCATACTCTCAGCTGCTCTCTATAAGATGGCCGACCAACAGACATATGAATCAATGGTATAAGTTACACTGCCATCATGTGGTCTGGAAAAAAT
This sequence comes from Cyprinodon variegatus, assembly GCF_000732505.1. Lineage (NCBI taxonomy): Eukaryota > Metazoa > Chordata > Actinopteri > Cyprinodontiformes > Cyprinodontidae > Cyprinodon > Cyprinodon variegatus. Next base: position 309,696 of record NW_015151151.1, on the reverse strand, counting down.
GATCCTTTCTGCTTGTAAAGTGGAAGTGTTTTTCAAGTGTTTTTCTTGTGGTAAAGAAAAGGAACATGGTTCATCTACAACTTACTTGGGCAAGACAGTTATATGGTCAACTCCTGGTTCCAGTAAAAAAACAAAAAAAATGTTTCCAGCTTTTTTGTCATTGCACTGTCACAAGCACAGAGCAACAAAAGTAACTCTCTGCATTTAACCCATCCCCTTTGGGGATGGGCTGCCATTATGCGGTGTCCAGTATGGGGTTAAGGGTCTTTGCTCGGGGACCTGGAGTGGCACTCTGTGGGAGTGGGGCTGCAACTCAGGACCTCTGGATTCCAAGCGCAATGTCCTAACCACTAGACCGGCACTCCGCCACTAAATTATTCACCCACTGGGGTATAAAGATTCTGAACCCTTGCTGCCCCCGGTGGGGATGGTGGACTGCTGCCGGGTTCCTTTTTGACACTGTGGTACCGGAGGAAAGCTTCACTCTGCTTCAGGCTCAGTCTGGGTCTTATTTTCAGCTCAGCAACTTGGGAAACTCAGAATCAGTTCAATACAGCACCTGTAGAATCTTAATTTTTGGTTCACTTATAGAGCTACTTGCTCACAGGATGAGGCGCCTCCAGAGATGGGAAGTAACGAAGTACAAATACTTCGTTACTGTACTCAAGTAGATTTTTCTGATAT
>NW_015151151.1:306716-308427 GCF_000732505.1 Cyprinodon variegatus | reverse complement strand
GCGGGAGGCACCTTGAATGCAAACTATCAAGAAGATTTTTTGTAGTTATGACAATAGTAGCAATCGAAAGGTTTTAAGAAGTAATTAACAGTATAATTGATTATTAAAACATAGAAATGTTGCATATGTTTAATGCAGATAAAACTTTTACTATGGTTCTCCCAGTTCAAATCAGTTTTTTGCCTAATATTTCCTTGTAAACGCTAACGGTTATTGATGCACTAGAAGCATTTATTCCATTTAAAAAATACATGAAAGAGTCTTTCTATATATAACACTGCTATGCAAAATTAGCATTTACATTTAGTAGATTTAACAGATTTTTTATGTGATTCTGCTGTGATTTTACTCACTGTAAATGAAATGACATCACTTTTTAACACGGTTAATTACGGTGCATCAGTAATTTTCACAGAAAAACTCAGGTAAGCACAGCTGCCAGGGTTTTCCTGTGAAAACTACACTTTTTTTTTTACACTGTGGTTTTCATGTAATTTTCTGAAGTTCCCTCGACCGTGTCCCATGAATCCAAGATGAAAAATGTTTTAAGGGTTTTTGTATTTGAACATCGGTGGGCTGTGAGGCTGCACAACAAGCAAGACATACAATCACTGCTAAGATCGGCTGGAAGACAGCTAATTATTTAACAGAAAAGCACAAAGTACAGGTCCTAAGAACTAGCTCAATATAAGGGCTCAAACTGCAACCAAGTAGTCCATGATTATTATGAGTTATTATGTTTTATTTTTATTGTGATCATGGTTGAATATTAATATACTGTATGGTGCAGCTCTACCTCCAAAATACAGTATAGATATACTGGATAATAAATACTTTATGATTGTCTCCTTAATCTCATAATGACACATCACATGTTAGAAAATCAAAATGTTATATCTAGAACAACTTGTCTATCCTTTTGAAGAAATTTTTTTAACTTCCTGAAGCTTCCATTTAATGTAATGAGCTCAAACGGCTGGTAAACAGATTAACTTACCTAATACCAGTTAGTGTTTTAAAGCAACACAGCAAAATGTTTCTGGGAGAGAAATATTTAGTTGTGCTTTAAGGGACACAGTTCATTTTACTTTAGAGTAAATTGCTTAAAAAAAAAAGAGGTAACCATTTTACCAGTGTCTGAAAAGGTTTGCATGTGCCTGTGTTTTGCTGTTTGTACACCCACAGTTCCTCTGTGGAGATAAGGACATCCATAAGCCAACAAATAAAAAACAACAGGACAATCCTGCTGCCCACACTGGAAAAAGCAAAGTGAGAGAAGCTTCCTTATGCCTTGTCTCTTTCTAATCCTTGTTGACACCGAAAAATGACAGGACAGCAGATTTTCCAACCCATTTATAGAGAGAGGGAAGTTGGGAAGATGTTATTAGGGCTTTGTTATTTTTGTGATGTCAAAACATTTTACTAAATACTCTTTTGATTATACTTTGTGGATTTAAAGAAAATCCTCATTGAGCAAACTGTTGGTGTGGCTTGGCATAAATATTCTGCTTTCGCCTCTCTCTCAGCTCCTGCTGTAATTCCCCCATCAAAAGTTGGAGTCATTCCTTTCGGATGCTGCTCCACACCCTGTCACACAATGTCATGCTTGTGACATTCAGAAATACAGATGGAATAGAAACGTTCTTTATCGTTTCACAGGGATCATTTCTACTACGGCAACAAAGTGAAACAAAACAGAAGCATGCAGACG
>NW_015151151.1:302232-305805 GCF_000732505.1 Cyprinodon variegatus | reverse complement strand
GAGGGAAAAAAAACATAGAACTAATAATGTATGTCTATTCTATTGAAATTTCTGTATCTGTATAATCTGTTTTATACGTTGTCTTTTCAATTCAGAGGGCCCCCTGCCTGTTTTTGCCTAGGGCCCCAAAATTTCCTAAATCCGCCCCTGCTCATCCTCCCTGGATGAGAGCTGGACCATCACATGGAGTCAAAGAACCATCCATCCATGTGAAATTGTGAAAGCACGGCACAGATGATGTTAAAACTCTTTGATCTTTCCTTCGAACCTGCATGCTCCGGGCTATGATTGCCGATGGTTAGTGTGTCTGCTAGAGCAACATTTCTACAAGGATTTACTTCCTGTATTTGAGTTTGTATCAGTCTGCACACATCATGCTTGGTTAGTTTATCTTTTGAACTCTGGAAACAACAATCTGCTAAAAGGAAAGGGAGGACATTATGATATATTTAGCTGTCATTTATTACATGCTTTATAGCTTTTTTGGTAAAAATATCCAAGTCTTCAGAATTACAAATGCAAATGGGGGTTTTAACATTTTGAATGCTCATATAGTATTAATTATCCAAAACACTTGCGTGACTGGACTCAGATGGAGGCTGAGAACATTTAGACATGCAATGCTCCAGGTTCCCTAAAATATAAAATGCCATGACAGATAAACGTTATCAATAAAACCAAGTCCAGGACCATCAGACCATCAAACGTTATCTACAATTCTTTACTTGACCAATTCCATTATGATACTAATAGTATGGTTCAAAAGTGTCACATACAGACATTTTGAAGGATAGATCACCAGGCAAGGTAGGAAGCTGCACACTGATTTGATCAGTGACATTCACACTAACGGGAATTCAGAGAGCCCAAGACTGAAAAGAAGGAACAGAGCTAAAACAGACCAAATAAATCTAAAATCAGAAAGCACCACGTAAATGCTGGAAACCTTCTAATCTAGTCATACAAAAGCAAAAAATGACATAAAAACATTAAGCAGATAAAAATCTAATACATGAAAAAATCTAATACAATAAAATAGAAATAAATTAAATGTGTTAATTATTAAATTAAATTAAATTAAATTTGAATGTGCAGATTGGGTCTTCAAAGAAGGTGCAAAGTTATTTGTGTTTGCAGTTCAGCAGACAGCGTGTGAAAATTGTTTTTTGTTTGTTTTATCTTCATCAATACATCATATTTTAGTACTTTTGAAAGCAGTTGTAAACTGACATGTAAAAATATCTGTGGACATTCTTTCCACAAAAGAATTATTTTACAATGTCAGACAATGGATTTAGATTCTATGTGCATGTAAACACATTTCTGATAGGAAAAGTAAAAATAGTAGAGTCATATTAATAAAGAAAAATGTCTATACAGGGTGTCACAAATAAATGCAGTGGGACGGCAGCCCAGCTTTATACAATTAAACCAAACCAAAAAAAACAAACTGACTGGCATGTTTAGAAAACAATAGAACATGTAAAGATCCTGAAAAGAGACATGGTGCACAAAGCACCTTTATTAAAGTATTGTTTTTCAATATATGGTGTCAGGGTGTTCCCAAAAGGAGCTTTTGGAGATAAATTCAGATGTCTAGAGCATAGTCTGCTCTTATGTCAATCAGCAGACATAAAAAACTTTTCTGTGTTTTATGATATCTATTTTTTATTTTCAACTTCACACTTTATTTTTAACATTTTATTCGTTTTAACTTTTTTTCATAGCACTTTAAGATAGGTTACATATTTCAGCAGCACAATAAATATCCCTTGATTATTACATTTTTTTATCACTATAACCTCCATTTCTATGGCTTTGAACCTCTTCTTTCTTTTACAGCCATTCTCAAACTCTTTGTAGATCACCTGCAACATTTACCACACGTACTAAAATAAAATACATATGCAATTCAGATTGTCCTATTCTCAATCTTTAAATACCAGGAGCTAAGTTTTGATTTATATTGACAGAATTTAACAAAAATTCAGGGTAATCTATGGTTTACAACAAGATGAGCTTTGAGATCAGGTGCACTGTCAGATCTGTAGGTAAGAACTGTTATGTATCATCGTCAAAAAGGACACATGATGGTTTAATATCGATTAGTCAAAAGTTTAGAGGTTAGAAAGGAGCCAAAAGCTTAAAAATGAAGTTCACCACAGCTCAGCCAAACCTTTCACATTATATCAAACTGAATGTAAAGGTTATTTTGTATGAATGACCACATTCAAATATATAAAAATTAGAACTCTATCCCAAATCAGGAGAAATCCTGACACACAAGAGGTTTATTTATATATTTTCACTAAATGTTTTCTCTAATTATATACATTACGATTTCCAAAGCATCTGCATCAGTGTTTAAAGTGCTGCTTTTCTTAAACCTGTACATTAATACATCTGTGTGAGGGAGTCGTTTTCTTCATATATTTAGATGGTACATGGTCAATAGGAAAAAATTAATGGAAAGATTAAAAAAAAAAAAGCAGAGGACAAAAATGTTGAATGTAAGAGCAGGAGGACCATCAAAGCGTGGGGATTAAAAATGCCCACCGGAGATTGTTCAGGAGTGTAATAGAATTTACCTTCTGAAAAAGGGAAGCTTAGAGAAGAGGAAGCTGCAGTAAAGCTGGACCAAGTGAGGATATATTGCCTTGGACTGAAAGCTTTGCTTAATTGATTTTATCTGATTTTCCCCTTATTGCATGCCGGTTATCCTGAATGCTATTATCTGTCTCACACCTACAGAAATTGTAACCACTGATCTCATACTGTATAACTTGAGTAATGGGATAAAGAAATGTTTCATCTTTAAATGCTTCACTTTCAATAATTTTCTGATGTAAGACTGCTGTTTGAACTTTAAATTGAACACAATGTTATTTTAGTTTTTCCTGCAGAGTCTTCCTATTTAATCCACCATAACACAAATGAATGGGAGACAGCTAGGGCACAGATTCACCTTTTAAGATGAACATCTTATAAAAAGTTTTCAAACTAGATAATGTTACTCTAAAGAATTTTTCTTCACTGATGATTTTTCTACAACTTTTTTCTACAACTGCTTTTATCTTGACAACTTTAGACTAAAAACTGACTGTGACATCTTTCACTTGTTTTTTTTTTCTCTCCCCATATATGCGTATAAAATTATAAATAAATGAAATATAAAATATTTAAACTTTAACAATATTAAAATAATCATTTACACTCTCCTTCATATTGGAGGAGAGTTTCTCCCTCAATTGGAGGAGTTCAAGTATATTTTGGCTCGACTGAAGGGTGTTTGGAGGGCGAGATCAATAGAAAGATCGGTGTGGCTGCCTCTAGGATGCAGACACTATACCGGTCTGTTGAAGTGTCCTGTTTCTCTGACTGTGAATGGCTGAATGTGCTCTCTTCATCCTCTGACATGGGAGCTGGCTCAGAGCTCGTCTGCCTGGCTGTGTGTTTCCTGGACGGAGCCGCCTTTTACAGTTGCTTTTTGTATCTCTTCTTCTGTCTCCTTGAACCCCAGTCGGCCTCAGCAGATGGCCGCTCACACTGAGCCTGGTTCTGATGGAGGTTTCT
>NW_015151151.1:289200-301531 GCF_000732505.1 Cyprinodon variegatus | reverse complement strand
ACTTTGATAAATTTAAATAACGTCAATAATTCCAGAAGGGAAGGTCCTCTTTGAAACTGTAATTTTTGACTGTATACTTTTGTTTCCAAAAAAGGGGCTAATGTTTCCTGTAATGTCAACATGCAGCACAGGGCTACAGCCACGCACATCGGGCGTCACTAAGTTGCCATGACAATGACTGCTTCCTTTTCCATTGGAGAGAAGAGGTTGTCCCATTCTCCTTATACCCCCCACCTTTAATCAAAGCACCGTCCATAGCTGCTAAAGTGTGACAGCTTTGGGAATGACTCTCGATACCTAAGAGGTAGAGCATATCCACTGAGCAAAAATTGGTTAAAAAGAGATTGAAAAGACAACATGGTTAATGTCCAAACTATGTTGAAAACCCAGTTGTCTTTTAAAAGTCTGTTATGGGACTAAAGTAAAAAATCAGACAACATCAGGTCGACCAAACACAGCCTAATTTTCAACTACTATTTCTGGACTAAGAAGACTATGACGGCTAAATCTGGTGTTTGGGGGGTAGGGTGCATTTTGGGATTCAGCCTGGGAGTCTGCTGAGACTGCTACCCCCTGCGACCCGGTCCTGGATAAGCAGCAAATGAAGAGACACTATTTCAAACCATTGCTCCTCAGCAAAAAGTTGTTTTTTTATGGCATAAAACCTTTAGTTTCTTCATCTCTAGTCTAACAAACAAATGTTAATGGAGGAATGATTTTCTCCCAGGAAGCAGGCGGATTTTAGCATAAACTGATTTAATATCTAATGTGTGTCTATCCACAGGGTTTGAATTTTAATTTTAAATAACTCAGATAAACAGATTTCTCTGAAAAAGGGCACCTTAAAACATGCCCTACTCTACTTTACATGAGGACTGAATAAATCACTGTTGTATTTTTGCGCGGTACAACTGTGTTTTATTTCAGCACTTGTAATGATTACTGAAAAGTAAGGAGAAAGAATATTTCGTACAAAAAAAGGCATTTCAGGACAAGATTTAAATTCAATGATTGAATTAAAGATAAAGCTGTGAAACCAATAAGCCAAGACAGTTTGAGGGGAAAGAGGTTCAGTGGGAAATACATTTGTAAAAGTATGTAAACATGATGCAAGCCTGCACAGCTTTAAATTGGAGAACATTACATCTCCAATGTATGGCTTTATGTTGAATCATTACATTCTGCAGCCCTTTTACTGGCAGCTCTGTGCCTGTGAGCCAAGGTGATCCAATGCTAAGACCTCGCTCTATGGTTACTGGGGCTTTGGGGAACGCTTTAAAGAGCCGGAGGGAAGACAGAGGGAGGATGGGAAGGATAAAAAGAAATAACTTCATCTTGCTCTGTTGTTTCTCCTAATCTTTTTTTTTTTTTTTCTGTCCTATTCTTGTTTGCAGGATGCTCTTGGTTCTCTGACAGTCGACTATCATTAATACAGTGTTTGGGATATCTTTAAAGGCAGCTGACAATTACCAGAATGAGGAAAACTTGCAGTGGATTTGATCTCACAATCCAGAACAACAAGGCGAACCATTTAAAATGTATCTGCCATAACACCACATACTGATGGACTTGCCTCTGATAAAACAGAATCATTAACGAGATTAGAAGATAAGAGAGTAGCATGGCTATGAAGCTGAGCTGGACTTTCGCCCATGTTCTGTCACTCCTGTTGAGCAGGAGGAGCTCCCTGTTCTGACATGGCCCACTTCTCCAAAACAGCATGTGAGTTCATTGAGCACTCTGGCTCCTTGCTCATCTTACCTTTCTCCCGGCTCAGGCTGCGAATGTTCCCAGAATCGTCCATTGATGTATTCCCAAGAGAACCGGAGCTCCATGCGTTGCTATAACAAGGATGGAGGGCTTGGCTTCACCCTGACTACCATCTGGAGAGCTGCTACTCTCAGAGGCATGCCTCCTCTATAGGTGCCATCATTCTGGGTGGGACAGAAGATGCTTCCAAGAGAAGCTTCCTATCTTCTACTCTCCAGCACAGCCTTTCCTCTCTGCCTCCTTATTGTCTTTGTGCAAGCTCATCCTGAAGTGCCAATGTGGTGCAAAGCAAAGACAATAGTGTGATCTTACACACTTCTTCTCCCTCTACTGTACAAACTAGATAAAGGGGAGGGGGGAGTTGTCGCCTGAAGAGCTTTGGGAGTGCAGTCGACCACTCAGCTTCAGAAAGGGGTGGGTGATTGATCTGAGGCGATCACCTGGGAGAAGTATGAGACGGGAAACGGAGGGAGGAATAGGAAGATAAAGAAATAAAGAAAGAAACGTAAAGGGGAGAGAAACTAAGGACAAAGAAGAAGCAGAAAGAGATACTGAAGCTGCAAGGAAATACATCAGCTGAGATAATAGAGAGGAGAGGGAGGAGAAGGCGGGAGGGAGAGAGAGACTTAGGGGAAGGTGGCTGAGATTTGCAGGAGGCAGCGAGCAGCAGTAGCAGCAGCGTGTGGTTCGCATGTTTTATTCAACGAGGAGCTGCTGGTGGAGAGGAGCAGCCAAGCAGGGATGGCTTTGTCCCAGCAAGGGGTCAGGAGGCAGACAGAGACAAAGACTGTATCAATCTTTCTTGACACTAAAACAGTTGGAGTGTCAGATTCTCTGTGGAGTTACAACAACTTCACTTACTCTGCACTGAATAAGGCTTTTAAACCAATTTCCCTCCATTTTGCCTGTTTGCACGAGGTGATAGGACTTTTCCAAATCATGTTTTAACTTTAAAACACCCACTGCTCCCAACAAACCCGATGGGGTTTGACATGGCTGCTGGTTTTTTGTGTTTCTCTCTTTTTGTTGTGAACTTTTATTACTACCGTAAGTCTACTCGGATAGACATTTTTTGATCTGGTTATGTTATCTTAAGAAATGCGTTGTAGTTTTTCTTTTAAAGTTCTTGTTAAAAGTCTTTTTTATTTTGTTTAGTATTTTTATATAGTTTTTACCCTTGTGTGTGTCTGCAGGTTTCCATTTACTGCTAATACACTTGCATTTCACCTCTGAGGAAGGATATAAAGGAAGTATGTTCTATTTGATCCTTTTTGTCTTAAATATTAAAAGAAGAAATCCTAATTCATCTGTACAGATAGTGGTATAAAATGTATTTTAAATAAAAAAAAATAACAATTACTTATTTAACCCCAAATGAACAATTAAGGTTTTCTTTTTTATCAGACAGTAGAATTTTTAATTTTCTATTTCATCATCTGAGCTGAGGTTCAGTTAATAACCAACTGAAAGAAAAAGGGTTTCATTTATTTTTACTCTACTGCATTACCATTTAGAATTAGCCCTGTCATCGTCCGTTTTCAATATTCCAATAATCTGTGAAGGCAGCTTGAGATTAGGAGAAGAGCAAAGAAGCCTTTGCATAGATCATGCAGGCGTCTGTAGGCAGCGCCCTGATACAGCCCCAGACGATACGTCAAAATATGCCGCTTAGAACGCTTACAAATCAGGCATTGATTATGCATCTATGACTGGCAGCGTCTGCTGGAGCTACTGTCACAAAATGTTTTTCTGGACTCTTAAATTCAGCGACTCTTGACCGTTTAAAAAGCTGCAAAGTGCTTTGGACGGATGTAAACAGAGCAGCGGGCCCATAGAGCTGCCCACGCTAAAGAGAAGGCAGGAGGACGCACTATGCTCAGCGACAAAAGAGAAGCTGCAGAGGCGGGTTAATGGCCACGCTAAGAGGGAATTCCCATGGACCACCGGTCCCATCAATCCCACTCTCCAACGTCCACTCACCGGATGACAAAATGGATAATCTCCGACTCGAACTTTCTTCAAAAAAGGAGATTAATAACTGCGCCATCATCCTGACTGAGTCTTGGCTTCACTCATCGATACCAGACAATGTTGTTAGCCTGGAGGGGCTAACATTATACCGCGCAAACAGAAACAGCAAACTCAGCGGTAAGACTAGAGGAGGGAGGCTGTGTGTTTACATCAACAACTGGTGTAAAAATGCTAGACGCTCGCAAGCTTCTGCTCCCCAGACATCCGAGTTTCTGACCATTAATTGCAGATCGTTCATTGTGGTTAACATCACTGCTGCCCCCAGAGTTAGTACAAAAGAGGCCTTAAAGATTCTATACCAGGCTATCAGTGAGCTCCAATCTGCACACAGAGGGCGTCTTCATCATTGCATTGGATTTTAACCATTTAACCATCAACCAATTTGAAGACTGTTCTACCTCATTTTTACCAACATGTGGACTTTGCAACTCAGGGACAAAACACTCTGGAGGGGAGCAGCTTTAACTGATGCTTTGTAATGCCCATGAAATGATGCTTGTGCATCATTTCATGGGCATTATGCTGCCGTGCCTTATGCATAAGTTAGGCTGTTGTTGGACATCAGTACTGGACTCGCTATGTATACGCCCAAAATAAAACAAAAAATACATAGAAAGTTCAGCATTTAGCGTTTTAGAAGATTCTGGGATGAGGGGTTTTTCAGCAAACCCACGCTGAAACCACAGAGGTGGCTTATTTGAGCCAGTGTGTGATTGTGCTCAGATATATTACTGAATGCAATGCAGTGGAGAGGTTCTTTTGCTTTTTCCTGCTGGAAGACAGCTTTGCAGAGAGATTTGAAAGGCTTCTGAAGGAAAACCTAAAACCGTTTAAACTTGAAAAATTAACTAATTGGGTTTTAAAAATGTTAAGCTTTTGGAACATAAAAAGCCCTCAAGTGCGCTGTGCTGGATGAGAGGAGGAGATTCCCAGCATCGGGCCATGTGGTGAGAGTCATGTGGTGCTGTAAGCATGCTTTAAAAATATCTATGATAATCAAATTGTTTTTATTACTTTTTCATATTAATACAAAACAAAACAAAAAGACTCCATAATTACATCACACCGACATCACAAAAAAAACAAAAAAAAAAAACATAGACCAACTATCAACAAGACAATTACTACACCTGCACATACAACCCATGTTCCAGACACCCGTGGGTTGAAAACCAAAAACATAAGTATGAATAACAATCATAATGATAAGAATTCTGCCAAACAGAGAACAAAAAAACAAAAAACTGCTGATTATGCTGAAGCAGATGGAACTTCGGATTCAAAATAAAAAATAAAAGGTTGCCAAATCTTGAAATATCTCTTAATCGTACCCTGTGACATAAATCGAAGATGTTCCAGCTTTAGGTGTGCCATTACCTCCTCTATCCATTGTTTATGAGTTGGTGGTGCTGCCTTTACCCAATTAAATATAATCAATCTCCTGGCCAACAGAAAAGAAAATGCCATTGCCTTCCTTTGAGCTGTCGTTAATTCTATGCCCACCGGTGCCACACCACAAATGGCTACCAGAGGGACGGGTTCAATGTCTTTCCTGTAGACAGATGAAAAAGTTTTAAAGATTTTTAATCCAGAATTCTTTGAGTCTGGGCCAAGACCAAAACATATGGGATGTGTTGGCTGGCACCTGTTTACATCTAGGGCAAGTTGGATCGGCTCCCTGAAAAAATCTTGCCAGTTTGTCCCTGGTGAAACGAAGTCTATGTACCACTTTAAATTGCGTTAATCCATGTCTAACACACACTGATGAAGAATGTATGTATTCTGCAGCCCACCCCATTCATTATTTGAAATGTTTAGCCCTAGTTCTTCCTCCCATTTTCTTTTTATGGCCGCAGACATAAGTACTCCATCCTTAAACATATTTTTGACAGATTTCACCCCAGCTTTATACCATTCTTTAAATGCTGTTCCCCCTGAAAATATCTATAAAGGTCAGACTTGGGACGGCGTGTCAATCCAACAAGATCATGGTTTGCTCATGGTTTGCACTCATTGTTGCAAAACATAAATGATCTGAATGAATCGCTCGCCACGGAGCAACCAAACTCTAATGCAAGAACACCGCGCCGGGCACAGGGTTCCATGTGTGCCTCCGTGGCAACTGAGTGCTGCAAAATAATGATTGAACAGTCAAAGGCTTGCTTTGAAAAGGCAAAACATTTAACTTAATTTTTACTTATTATCCCAGCATCTTCTCAGATTTTCCTAATGATCTATATCTGTGTTTTGACTTTGTTTCTGCCATTTTGTTTTTATGTTTTGTACAATGACCTTAAGTGTCCAGAAAGGCACCTTTTAAATAAAATGTATTATTATTATTATAAAGAAAATTTTAAAGTGAACTGAGGGTGATCTACAACAGCACAGAGATTGAAAGTTTACATCCAATTGCTGCTGAGGATGCTGGCAGAGATCAATCCTCAGAGCCCTTAAAGGTCCCTGAAAAAGTTTACGCAAATAGCCGTCACAGCTCAAATCACATCTGTAGAGTCAGAAAGTTGTTTCTGTATGCTGAAGAGGATCAAGTGTTTTCTCCACAATAACACTGAACATCATCATCATCATCTCCGCTATCTGTTTAGCAAGAATTGATCCAGGGGTTTGATTCCCTGGCTTTAATGAGTCCCCATTTAAAAATATTGTATATCTTGTTTGATTTCATGTTTTTAGTGTGATTGTGTCAAAGAGTGTGGTGCAGTGTTATGCAAAGCTCTTTGACTGAGAAAATTATGTGGAATATGATAGATTAAACTTCATGCAGTCAAATTAAGTTGGACGATTGACAGAGTGTAAGCTTGTTTTTTTTTTTGGTATGTTGTTGGTGGGTTTTTAGCAGTTGCGTTTGAGCTAAAATGGAACATGTTCTATTAAAACAGAGGCCAGGGCAAATCTCAAAGTCAATTACAGGAAACAAAGCAACAGACAACAAGAGAAACATCTCATATGAACAAACCCACATATACCACAAAGCTAAGTTCCATTTAGGATTTGATACCAGGATTGTTACAAGGAACAGTTCTCTTGGGCCATGGAAAGGAGAACCGTTAGACCTGAAACACAATGTTTGTACAATGTGACATTTATAAAGGGAAAATCTTATTATTGTTGCATCTCATCACAGGATCACATCACTGTAATGTGTCTGCAGATTTAGGATAATTTCTGTAGATTTAGGATAATTTCCTGCACCTGATCTGGCCTTAGATATCCAGACTAGTTGGGTAGATTGAGTCCATTGTTGCAGACGGTAGCTCATCCTGAGCCGACTTCGGGTTCAGCTTAAGGTCTGTTGCTCCTCTCTGTTGCTAAATGCTCATTCATGGGTTGAGGTGCTGCAAAGTCATTAGCCTGTTTCCCAATTAGGCTCTGTGATAAAAGCACTAAGCCAAAAAGCCCTCATGAATGTCAATTTTGTCCTCAACAACAGCTCACTCTGCCATGGTTTTCAACACGCAGGTCTTAACAGGGTACTACCCCCAGGGGGGAACTTTGTTCTCAATCCTCATCTTATTAGTGCACACTTAGCTTTAAATACAAGGCTCATGTTTGGGCATCATTCACAGCACGTGATCTTCTTCTATATATTCAAGATTAAATGGGATGTGAAGGGTAATATGTCTCATCTCTGTGCATAAAGCAGATTGAACAGCAAAGCTAACAGCTGGTTTGTCATTTTTTACTGTCATTCTGAAATTCTATTCCATGTGCTAAAGCTCATAAAGGTTACATGTGTGTGACTTTCTCCTGAGGTGGATCATTGATGAATTCATGCCAGATTCCGGGATCTTTTAGGCCAGGTATCCCCAACCTCGGTCCTCGAGGGCCGCTGTCCTGCAGGTTTTAGGGGTTTCTTTGCTCCAGCACAGCTGATTTTTATTGAAAGCTGATTAATAGGCTTTTGGTCTACTGCAATCATTATAATCAGCTGTGCTAAAGCAGGGAAACATCTAAAACCTGCAGGGCAGTGGGCCTCGAGGACCGAGGTTGGGGATGCCGGTTTTAGGCGACTGCAGAGCGTAAATAAATTTGTGCAGATGGGGTCATCTGAAAGTGCATGGCCCAACACATAAGAGTGACCTCCTCGCGACAAGACTCAAGACATCTACACCATATGGAAAAAGGACATTCTTTTGAGGACCAGAACGTTCACATTTTGTTTTAAACAGAGGGTGTGGACTCAAGTTTCAGCTTTCAAAAACCTACAATGCAGCAATTGAGTTAATCTCTTCCCTTTATCACCGAAAACCCAACCCGTTTACAGGGGAACAGAAGACCTCACCTATTCAGCCAGGCCAACAATTCCCTTTAACGACCCTCCTTTCAGAGACATAGACAGGTATGGGGAATTGCAGGCCAACAAAAGAAGCCAAATGACCCTCATTCCAAAGGGGTGGACCCGTTCGTCCTTTTCAATTTGCATGCTGTCTAAGCAAAAACAAGGCTTTGTTGGGCTGCTGTATAAAGCAACTTAACGCTATGTCTGACATTTGAATTGAAAAAGCTTCCTGGATGGGAAGCAAAACATCTTCAAACTTGGAAACAAAGTCCTTTGGTTTATTTTTTTAATTTATTTATTTTTAATCTGACCGGGGTGAATGACTCAGTGTTATCAGCTTAGCTTAGATACATTTTCAACATCTGGGATGATGACTTCCGTCTGATTGTATTAGATCAGACATGGGAGGAAACTGAATTAAACTGTAAAGTGCCTTGAGATGACATGTGTTGTGAATTTGGTGCTATATAAATAAACTGAATTGAATTGAATGGAGATTGGACCACTGTATGCGATTCTGAATGTGAACCTGCTTGTGCTGTGAAGTGCACTAACATGACTTTCTCCTGTGCACACTGAGTGAACAGCCGCTGAGCTATTTAAACACGCTGAAGATGGACCACAGAGTGGCCCAGGGGTGGAGCAGACGCACCACATGGTGGCTAAAGCTCATTAACGCAGCTGCTCTGGACTCCATTCCTGAACTGGGTCATGAGTTGTGTGTTTGTGTTGATCACATGCAGTTGATGTTGGTTTGACTCTATTTTTATTTTACCATCCTGTAGGAGTCCTGCAGTTCGCTTAAAATCTGTATGTTTAGCTCCATCTGCATTAAAACATATCCTGCCTGCTGTTGCACCACCTCACATTTTGGTAAGCAGAGCCACTGCATGCATGTCTTCCGCTTCTTTCCCCCTTTATTCCAATCAAACTGCTAAAGAACAAAAGTCTCAAAGTAAATATTTGGATGTTTTTCTATTCATTTCTGTTCTGTTGATTCAAAATATTTCTCTGCAGGCTTGCTCTCTTGGCGACTTAATTTGATTTGCATTTTTTTTAAAAGACGTTTAAAGTTCCTTTTTTATTCAAGTCAGAGGGAAACTACCTTTATGTCATTAAAATTTAATTCTGTTTGGGTTTACATATGACTGCATACTTTCTGAGGAGGAGAGGAGATGGTATAGTTCATCATTCCAAACCTCCTTTTTAAACAGGGCTCATAATTGTGCAGGAGAGGAGCTGAATCAGCTGAATGTCACCATCAAACACAAAGCGCAGTTTAAAAATATTTTTCAGCAAACTTCCAACTCTTGCATGAATAATACACACTGTGAGCTGTCTCACCTCATGCATGTTTCATGAAGCAGGAACAACGAGTGTTTGCTCCTTTGTTCATCGTTTTTTAAGTCGCTAACTCAGAGAGCGGGGGCTGACTATAAAGTCGAATTCTAACTAAAAGTCAAACTTCATCTTTGTACATTAGTATGCAATACATCCAATAAAAAGTTTGTTCAAGGTAGTCTTGTTTTCATATATTGTTACATCTGTTTGACAAATTCAGGGTCAGAACTTCTATCACAGCAGGAGGAAGTTCACTGGATGTAAATGAGCGAACAGTTCAGAAGAGTTCAAACTGACATCTGCAACTACCATCAGCAGCAATGCCTCCGTGGGCCTTTGTCAAATATGTTATTTAATTTACCTAGAACCAGAATATAAAAAATATTTTAAAATCTTTCTCTTGTTGGTTTAATGCAGAATGTGAATTCAAGGTTGCAACATAATATTTAGAGGTATTTGTGGAAAACATTTTACCAACCCAGCTGCTGTATATGCTGTGTATTTATTTATTTATCTTAATGCTACTTTATGAGGTTGCTTTGCTTTTTCTAAGTAAGTTGATCATCTGCTGGGGTGGTAGCATCAGAGCAAATGACTTAAAGGAGCCTAACAAGCTAAAAAAGCAAGCAAGCACAGTTTTAGGAACTCCTCTAGAACCTTTTGAGATTAATTCTTGGTAAAATCAGGAGCATTTTAGACACAAAGGACACAGAAGACTAACAGGGTGTCCTCAGTCAGACTGCTACAGTAGCATCCATTCTTAATGGCCCTTTCCAGTCAAACGCCAGCCGAATGGCAGCCCACTTCCCTCCAACTTCCAGCCATGGCCTTCTCCTTGGCATGCATATTTTTCACTCTGACTTCACCCTTTCACTGAACTCTAGGGTCTGTGCAGGTGAAGGAGCTTCTTTTTAGATCTAAGGATACGTTCACAATGCAGGCCTTCATGCTTAATTTAGATTTTTTTTATGTTGCCGTTCATATTTCCAAATATATGCGACTTGTATTTGATCTCCTGTGTGAACTGCAGTCATACAACGCAAGTGTATTGAGGCAATGATCAATAAATAAATAAGGTGATTCCGAAGGCGAATATATAAAGAAGCTAATTTGAAGAGATATATACATTTATGTTTCACTGTATAATTTAATTTCAACCTAAATGTATTTGTTTATCGTATTTTGGGGGGCAATTAATTGTATGCTTATTTATTTATTGAGCATTTTTTTATTTCTGTATTTATTTTTAAATAGGGCAGAGTTGGTCCTCCATAGTTGATGGCATTATCCCTTAAAGTACCCATTACCCATAATCACCCATATGTCCTGTATTGTACTTCCAGTCATTTTTTAATGTTATGATAAAAATACACAGAAGCATTTTATTACTAACAAATTGAACAATTGGAAGTCTGTGGTCTCAGTTTGGTCAGTGTCTCTCATGTCTGTCATGTAATGATGTCCATAAGGCTCCAGGCTATCTGGATTCATCACAACAGCCTGAAGCTCCTTTCTTACCCTGGATAGGGTTCTTACTGTTGACCCCACAAAGGTGAAGGGATAGGAAACAGGATGTAGGAGGACAGTTTAAGGTATTACGATCAAATCTAAGTTTCCTTAAGCTAATAATGCACAGTAAAATGCAGTTAAAAGGCAGATGATTACATGAGATGCTACCAAGGAAGTGAGGTGATGGATGACTAGTGGCTTAACAACCTCTTCAGGTACCATGGAAATTTTAGAAGTGCTGTAAAAAAGAGTCAGGTGATGTGAACACTCTCTCTTGTCCCAGATCAGCATGTTCTCTCAGCTCTCAGCTTTGAAGACTAACCACAGGCACAGACTGGGCTCTGAGGATGACCTCAGAAGTCTGCAGAAAGCTTCAGGTTGAGGCTCCTCTTAGCTACAAAGAACAATGATCTATTTTGGGATGCAGTGGCGTTACGTAGATGCCGGAGTTTGCCCTGTAGTTGGGGGGTTCAAACCCACAGTGTTGTTGCGCCATTGGGCAAGACACTCCACTTGCATTTCCTAATGATGGTGGTCAGAAGACTCGTGGCGCCTGTGTATGGCAGCCTGCTACATATACACAGTGGGTCACTGAGCCTAAGGGCAGCTGGTGGCTATAATGAACCCTGCTACCATCAGTATGAATGACTGAAAGTCGGATAAACTGCTTTGGTCAAGTCTCCTGACTAGAAAAAACTATATATGAATACAGTACATTTACCATTTGGATCTTATGGTTAAACAAGTTCTACTAAATTTAGTAAGGTGGGACTTTTTTTTTTATTATTTAGCAGCTGGTAAATGAGGTTAAAGTAGTTTTGTTTTTTGTCTGTAGTTATTTTTTGTCAGATTGTGTAAAACAAAAACTGATTTTTTTTGGGGGGGTTTCAGTATTAATTAGAAAATTCTCAGCTACACTTTAAAGTTGTTTTCAAAAGTTCCTTTTTTAAATTTGTTTAATACAGACATGGGTAAAAGTGGTTATATTTATGTTTTAACCAAAGAAAACATAACTGTCAAAAGTTTCAGAGCATCATCCTCATGATTAATGCTTTAATAAAAGAGGTGGAGAAAAAAAGAGTCTGTGCTTGTTTATAAAGCGTGGTGGCGGCTCCTGAGGCTTGAACAGGGCTGGGATTACATATTTTTAATAATTATAGGCGCTGTTTATCTTCATAAAACTCCCTATATTGCAAGGAAGATAGTATAAACAAATAAGGAACTTTGAAATATTGAATTGGCATCAATGTGAATGATATGTATGCTTGTGCAGGGACAGTATCATATTTCCTAACAACAGGAAGAATGTCATGTTTATAGATTAACTTTGTAAATAACAGCAGCTTATGGAGAAGCAGAAGAGTCACTGAAAAATTAAAACAG
>NW_015151151.1:268668-288351 GCF_000732505.1 Cyprinodon variegatus | reverse complement strand
ATCAACAGCCGATACCGCACCGTGACGTCACAAACCAGCAGGTGGCAGTAGTGTTCTTTGACAAACATGGATGCCTCCAGTTAAGCACATTAAAATTAAAATTACTCTTATTTAAAACACTTATCTTTATTGAACAGTATGTAATAATTTCATATTTTTAGTACTTTCAGAAGTTTGAATTTTAAATATATGACGGACTTCTCCTTTAAATCTCCATTTAGAAATATAATTTAGAATTGTTTTTAATTGCTTGTTTATCAACGGATTATGAAATACAATTAACTTTTCATCTTCAATCATTTTATTTAAAATGTATAATTAGAAACACTAATCAAATTGCATTTGTAATTCTCTGTTTGAAATATTACATTTTAAATGACTCTCCTGATCCTGCATAGAAGGTAAGCAAAGTAAGAACCGATGGATGCCTCTCTGTGAGGCCCGTTGAAGCACACCAGGCCTTTTTCAGGTGATCTTTGCCGCTTCTGAGCATTGAGTTGGTTATCTGCTGAGCTCCAGTGACAGCAGAGGATTAATACAAATAATAGCTGTAGAGAAATAATAGAGCGAATCAATAAGTCTGCCGGCTGACCGGCCTGCTTCCCCCTTTTCAAGCTTTGGTGGATAACCACCACGGATGATTCTCTGAAACCTGATAAGAAACCTCCTGGCTGCCTCAGAAACCTTACAGCCACAAAACCAGTCAATGTTTCTCTCACTAAGTCAGCCGCTACAATTATACAAAGTATTAAACGAAGAAATGAAAGGCAGAGCTTTCATCTGAAGAACAAAAACTACCACTTTAATTCATGTTGGAAAGGATGCAAATGACTTCTTATTTTTAGTTTTATAAAATCATTTTAGAAGTGGTACAGGTTCTGGCTTTGTTTTTGGTAAAGTTGAAAATATTTCAGATATTACAGCAGTGGGCCACAATTTATTTACGGCAAAACCCAGGGGGTGGTGACAAAGCTCTATGAGGTGCAAACAGATTTGAAGATTTGTTAAACAAGCCGTTTGGTGGATGTTATTGAGGTGGTTGGAGGAGGGAATGGGAGTTAATAACCTCAGCTGGGTGCTGCAGCTGCGCCCTCGTTGGAGGTCTGGTTGCACTTACGACGGAGTGTGTGTGAGTTCCTTTGATGCGCAGGTCTACAGAGGCAAGACGGAAAAAAAACATGTTTCAATCTGCACAGAGGGTCACTGAGTTTAAACATAAACCCTTGTGTTGAGGAAATAAAGCCGTGGATGCCATAATCGGATTGTGAGGTAGCAGCTGCCTCATGAGCAATCACACAGACATTGTATGCAGCGGGATGAGATGCTGTGGTAATGAGCTAAATGCTGGTGGAATACCTCTGTAGCAGAAGGTTGCACTGAGTTCAAACAGATGCAAACATCCTTAAGTTCAGCAGATCTCAATTTTTTCATCCGTTTACATCCAGCCGCAAATCTTTTCTCTTCAGCCACATTCATAGCAGCTGCAAAATTCTTCAAAAGGACAAAGGACCGTTTTCCACGTTCTACATCAAGCTTAATCACAAGACGTTACGAACATCTTTAACTTAAAAGAAAATGTCTGATCCTTTTTATTTTTACTTTTTTTTATGAAGTGATTTTATAACTAGTTATATAAATTTATCAGCTCCTGGTTTTGATTGTCTTAACTTGGTCTATTTCTTTTATCTTAATAAGGCTTTTATTTCAGTTTGCTGACTTGCATCTTTGAGTTTGCTTTGATGAGGGTTATGAAAGCCCCTCTGGGGTTTTCTCTCTTTGTTTGCTTTTTTTTGGTAGTTCTGGTTTGGATTTGTTGTGATCTCTTTGGAATTTATGTGGGAAAACACCTGTATTTAATGTAATTAATGTTAATGAATTTAATTAAGGCTTTAGAAGAAGAACTGGAAAATTATCAGACAGATAATCTGAGGCACAGAAAGCTTTACATTCACCATCTGAGATAAACAAGACGAGCTGAGGAAAATGCTCCTCCACAGGATGACAGTAGAAAACATGGAGGACTGACAGTTACCTGTTATATTCAGTTCAACCAAAGTCAGTTTATCTATATGGGGCCAATTCTCCATGATTGTTGTTTTGAGACCCTTTGCACCAAAACCAGGTTGAGTTTGATTCCCGAAACATATAACCTATAAACATATAACCAATCCAACACCTGTCAGTGTAATGATCTCGGCACCTTTAGGCTGAAGTTATTCTCCTCTGCTTTGCTTCGCCCCGTGCTCATTAGCTCTTATCATATCCACCTGTTCCTGCTCCTATTTAAGCCTACAGACCCCAGCCTTTGGTGCCAGATTACTCTTGCTTCTCAGAAAGACTGACTCTAGCATTCCCTGTGTTTAGTTCTGCCTGTTCCTGATCTGTTTCCACCCACAGACTCTCTGAGTTTTTCGACCGCCCCTGTTTGCTCTGTTTGCCTGTTCTCTGTTTCTGGGCTGTTACCTGGATTCCACCTGCTAACGACCTTGGACCTGTTTTCTGACCACGGCTTGGATTTACCCTCCTGGATCTATCGGTTCCTATGCATTCTCTGGATTCTGAAGGACGCTGCTCCTCTTCTCTCCTGGATCCCGGCTCAGTAAAAAGCAATGTTCCACTTCTCTGGACTACACTCCTTCTTCTGAGCTCAGACTGAACTTTTCCATAGTTTCCAGTGAGCCTGCCGCAGTGGTCGAGCAGCCGCACACATAATTACTAAATGCTCTTTGGAATATATCATTGTCTTTCTTGCCTGAATTCTGGGTCCTACTTTCCGAGCCTTCTGACAGTCAGATTCAAATTCAAACCAAATTCAAATGTTTAACACTAGCTATGCACACAGCACATTTAAATTCACTTAATTAGGGCAAATGGTAAAATGCTATCGGTCTGAGGAAGCCCAGCGGGCTGCATCTAGTTAGAAAAGTTTGCTGCAGCCATTTTTACTCCATTCCAGGTAGGAATAATTTCTCTGTATGGAGTTTGCATGCCTCCCCTCTTTATATTCCTAAAAACTCACTCGGTTTGCTCAAAGTTTTAAACTTTCCCTGGAAAATAGATGGATGGAAAAACTCTGCAAACTTTTATTAGTTTTGGATTCATGGATTGCACTGATTGTTTCTCAATTTTACTTTGGATGCTTAAAAAAGCCAACTTGATGAGTAAAATGTTATTTATCAATCAGTTTGTATTTCAGTTAAATAATTTCTGGTTCTGACGAGTTTGTGATGTGCAGCACATATGTTCTACATGCCCCAGGTCCCAATGCTCTTCCTGGCTGTGAATAATATTGTTTTTTGTCAGCAGCTCCTTCATAATCTGGATTTTTATGCACAATCAACTAATCATCTTCGGGAAAATGTGATGTCATTCAGATTTTGAACAAAATGAATATGAATTTAGAAACAACATGAATCCTAATAATACAATGGGAGAGGTGAGGTGGTGGAGGAGTATAGATAAATTGGAGTTCACCTGGACAATAAACTCGGCTGGAGATGCAACAGAGAAGCCATCTATTAGAAGGCACAGAGCAGATTGTACTTCCTAAGGAAGCTTAGGTCCTTCGGCATTTGCAACAAGATGCTACATATCTTTATTAGTCTCTTGTGGAGAGTGTGATCTGTTCCTCCATCATCTGCTGGGATAACAGCATCAGAGCAAATGACTAAAGGAAGCTCAATGAGCTGATAAAGAAGGCTGCATCTGTTCAAGGAATTCCTCTGGAACATCTGGTGAAGTTTTCACAATGAAAATGTTGTAATAAATTAAAGAACATTGTAAGCCTGAGCTTCTTCTTCAGAAGGCCATCAAGCCAAAACAACCTCCATTTAGATACGGTTTAGGATAAGGTTAGAAAGTTTCTCCAGATCATGTGCAAGACACGCGGCTACAGATCCTTCCCGTCTACAGCTGTCAACACTAAAAACAGTTGAACTTGACCGACCTGATCACTGCAAGTTATCATGCAGACCTGACTGCTGAATTACATACAATAGTGGTAATGAGAATGTTTATTTAAAGAACAGCTTTTAGGCTAAAATCAAGTTCATTAATGGACTTTAACAAAACAGAACCATTTAAGTATAGTAAAACAAACCTTTCCAGCTCCTAGTTTCCTCATTTCTGCCTCATTTAACTGGAGTTAAGCTGCAGTTAGTCTGACCACTCAGAGTGATTTAACACTGAAGCCACATTCAGCCAGCTACAAATTCACACAGTTAAGCATATTCCTTTTGCAGTTTGAGAAAGTAACACAGATCCATGCAAAATTCCTTCGACAAATCGAAAATCTGAGAAGTGTGGTGTGCTTTTCATTTAGATCCCCCATGTGCATACTTTGTGTTTGTTTGTCACAGAACATCGAAATGAATCTCTTAAAGGTTTTGTTAAATGCTTTATGTGCAGTTATGATTTTGGGTGTTTTTAATTTAATTTTATTTTTATAATTTAATCTTTAATGAGGAGTATTGAAATCAAAACAACTTTTAGCCATGTCAGCAAAGCACAGCGCCCTCTGGTGTCAGATCCATCCTGAGCGGACTGTCTGAACAGACTTACAGGGGATTTTTATTTTTTAACCATTTTACTTAAAAATTATCCAATGGAAACCTGCGGATGTTGATGAAACATGTGATAAATGAATCTTTTTAGATCTTCACAAAATATAAATTCCGTTAAATAATTCAGTTCTTTAAATCAATTATATGAAAAATTAATATCAACAAATTTATATAGACTCCTAATAGTTAAATACAGTCAGAAATGATATAAAGCACCACTGATCATCAGTTTTAAACACTAAACAGCTCATAACAACGTTGACAGTGAATAAAGTCATCAATCCTCCATCTAGTTCTTTTTCTTTGCTGTTGGATCAGAAGATGTCGCACTTTACCGTGAAATGTTGCTTCTCAGTTAAGTCGTTTTATTTCCCTCTCAGTCTTTAAAATGTTATTATTTGCCTTATCTTATTTATATAAAACTATTTCTACTTTGTCTACTTGGAACTAGATTAGATCTGTGTTTGCTGTTGTGGTTATTAATGCTTTAATATCCATGGTAATCATTTAGTGATTAGTTGGAAATATTTGCTGGAGATTTGGGTCCATCTTGACATTCTGCCATCCCACAGTGGCAGCGGATTTGATCGCCCATGATGGGATTTTCCTGTTCCCATCTATAAAAAGGTTCTCTGTTGGCCTTTTGAGATGATCTGAGCTTTTTGACATGGTGCCCTATCCTGTTGGAAGCAGCCAATCATCAGGGGGGACATGGAGAGCAACAATACTCAGGCAATCTGTGGGCTCAACTTGTTTCATTTATGCTTAGTTGGCACTAAGGGGAGATTCCCCTCCCATCAAACCTCCACCTCCCCCTCTCCCTGACTGAAACAACTAAGGAGTTGTATGAAGTCTAAATTGACATGCAACATTTTTTAGGAAACTATCTTTCCAGGAGTAAAAGAAGTAACATTCCTGTCATAGAAAAGAATGAGACGGGTGGGGGTGCTGGGGATCGGCCCGCTCTGAGTGCATCAACATGGGGACAGGAAGGGAGTGTTGCCAGGGAAACAGGCATGCACTTCATGGAGGAATATTGTATTGCCAGGGTAACAGACATGCCCTGTTGGCGAGTGGTCAAGCGCCCAAAGCGAAGCAGTCAGGAAGGAGGTGATGCTCCGATCAAGATCTGTGAAAACCGTAAATCCGTTCATAAAGTGGCTTCAAGCTAGCACAGTTTTAATAAATACAGCCCAATTTTAAACATTTTTTTAAATCTGCAAAGAGGCTAAATAGCATCTTTGCAGTTTGACCAGTTTGACCTCATCACAAGGCATTGAAATTAACATTTTTTGCATTCAGTTAAATTAATGAATAATTAATCAGTTATTTCAACAATGTTCCCATTAAAAAAACCTTATGTCCAAGATGGGTGTCTTCCCAATGTTTGTGTTCCTATATTTTTGCCAAAAAGTTGAAATAAAAACTTTTTTCAAAAATATATGGACACATTTACAAAACACCTAGAGTTAAACAAAAAATACTTCAGAATTTTAAGTTCCACAGCAGCCTCTCTTTGCCGAATTTTCAATTCTACTGCTGAGCCGTAAACACAACTAGAATTATACTCTGGTCAAAGTCAGCTGATGTATCTTGTATCAGCTGGAAGCGCAATCATGCTCCCTGGTTTCTCTCTTTGCTTTATTGACCGGCCCGATGGCAGCTAATTCCATCTGGCCCGACCTGCAACCCTGTGATAAACGCAAAGCTTAAGATAAGGTTTAAATTTAGGAAACGGTTTAAATTTTCTGCTCCTACGGCTTTAGCCCCTTTGTTAAAAAATCCTGTTTTTAAACCTACGTTTACTGATCCCACTTTGTTACTCTATCCAATCATATGATGATTATTTAATTCCATAAAATTCAAAAAAATATCCACTGGACTTGGTTTCCAAGATTTGAAGATTTTTCGCCACCTCTTGTTACCGACCGACCCTCAGAATCATAGACAGGTTTCAGATATTACAGGCTAACGATGGAACCAAACGACCCATTCATCGGTTACCATTTGCATGTTTCCAAGCGATACAAGGCCTTGTCTATTAGACTCAAACTCACTTCGGATCCAGACATTTGAATTGAGAAAGCTTGCTGGAGAGGTGGAGAAACGTCTTCAAATCTTGGAAACCAAGTCCAGTGGATATTTTCTGAATTTTTACGGAATGACTATGACCTGAATGACTGAGAACCTTCATCAGCACGATGATTATTTAACCATCAAAATTAGGGAGACTTGGGAGCATCAGTTGGGGTTGGTCTTTAATAAAGACTGGTGCTGAAAGCGATTCACAGAATTTCTATTTTTTCCTTGATACAGTTTAAAGTTGTATTTAGACGCTACTATTGGAAGACTAGCACAGAGCTTTCCAGATATGGTAGATTGTGACAGATGTCATCTGTTTTTCTCCCGTCCAGCTCGTTCAAATTTTTTGGCAAATTTACTTCAACATCATATCTAAGGTATTTTCATGAACTATTCACATCTCACCATGTATTGTTATTTTTGGTCTTCTTGATGACTATACCTTATATTCTACTGAAGAATTGGAAGTAATAGCTTTCACCTCACTGATTGCTAAACACCACCTCCATGGTGAATTCGAAATCCATGACTGCTCCCTCGATTACACGGTGAATTAAAGAGGTTATGTCTTTTTTTAAATTGGAGAAAGTTAGATATTCAAGAAAGGGAAACTTGGGCAAATTTTACAACAAATGGCAACTATTCATGGACTTTTTTGCTGGTATTCATTCTCCTCTCTCTCCTTCCTCCGTCTTCCCCTCTTCTTTTTATAATTATTCATGTATGTCATTCATCATGTCAATTTTCTCTGCTTGTTCCTGAAAATACTATCCAAGGGTGTATACAAACATGTTTAATGCCGACATCAATGCTTGTCACTCCTGTATATATACATCAATAAAAATATGAAAAAAAAAACAAAACATGTCACAAAAATTTGTCCCAGCTGCCCATGAGTCAGAAAACAGATTCAATTATTTTCCCCAAGTTGCTTCTTTGGCATCTTACCCATGTTCCTTATGGACAGTTTGTCTCAGTCAACAGCTGCTAGAAAACTACCAGAGGAGAACTATGTGGAAGCATTTTATAAAATCCGATTATCAAAGACCTGATAAGCTGCCAGTATTTGTTTTCATGAGCTCTGCCATGTTTTTACATGCAGCAGATCTAATTTTTAGTCTTGCTTTGCCGCCTACACAGATTCAAATTCTGGCAGGGGAATGCTTCCAGAAATACAAGCATGATCACACAGATCCGCTAGTAGTCCAACATGGCAGTGAGCCTTGATCATGCATGTGATTGCATCTAAAGTCAGTTCTCTTTAAAGAAGTTAATTTGCTTCAGTTGTGTCCCAGAAAAAGCCCCAGATGCAGCCATCTAGACTGCGCCTAAACTCACAAAACTATTTGAAATAAAAAAAAACACCAACTTTTTATTTCCACTACTAACACAGCCTAATACCAGAATAATAAATAAAGATTCAGCAAAAACTGTTGTTTTTCTTTTTTGACACCCCTAAGTTCATAAAATATGGATCATAACACCCAAATGTCTCTTGACATAATGTTATGGAACAACTTGGAAAAAAAAGAGAAATCCACTAATAGGAATTCTGAAACACAAAAACTCTGTATATAGTTGTTAATAATTAGTTGAGGGCCATGATGGCATCAGTAGCTAATCTCTTCCCCTTGACTGAGCTGAGGAAGCAAATAAAGCAGCTAATGAGCAGCATGGCATCATTAAAACAACTAGGATCAGTCTCTGTGGGACAGGAGCAGTTTCCACATTGCCCACACGCCCAATCATGCTCCCACTCTCCACCATGAAAGCTCCCAACATGCTGCTGTCAGCTGCCTCTAAGCTCATCTATATCACCAAGTCTGTCAGAGTATTTTAAGGTTGCTGCTGAGAAAGCACACTGTTGTAAAGCGGGAAACTGGAGTATGTAAACTGTGGCAGATGCAGCTCAGCAGGGGTGAAAAACACAAGTTTCACCTTAAAGACTGACAGTAGGGGGTGTATAACCAAACATTGTTCTAGAGAGTCCTGCATTCTGCAAAAACATCCTCTGAAATCATGTTAAATAGCTTTTAAAAGCTGATGGAAGGTGTAACAACCACAGAGTGCATGTAAAACATAAAACCTTCCCATTATAACACATCTCTTCTCTAGAATATAAAGTATTTACTCTAAAATAAACCCTACTGCACTAAATTTACATCCCAAACGAGAAGTCCACTGAGGTCATTAAAGTGTTCTGCCACAATTCAGAGAAGAAAAAGTCATATGCTCTCACTACACAGGATGCACCAATAATAACTACACACGTCTACCCATCAGCCATTGAACAATTGAACATTAGACTGGTGACTAGACTAGACTGGTGTGGTCTTTATAAAGTCTTTGGCTACTGATTCTCAGTAGCCAAAGACCTGCCTCAGACTTAAAAGTAGACTTCCATCAGACACCACCCAGTGGCTCACATGGTAAATATGTTTACTTTTCTGAGTAGTTTTTATTCCAAAAACTCCAAAAGAGTTTACAAAAAAAAAAAAATCATCAATCATTGGACTTTGTTTTAGATTAGATTAGATTAGATTAGATTAGATAAAATGAGCTTTATTGATCTCACAGTGGAGAAATTCACTCGTCACATATTGGCATAGAAGTTACAGAAGTTGCAAGCAGGGAGGAAAAAGGTGCATTAAGAATAAGCAATATATATGCAGTATATCCAGGTATATAAGGTATATCAAGATAAATATGATTAAGGTGCAAGTGTACATGTATCACAGACAATGAAAAACAAAATAAAAATAAGAAATAAAAAAATAAGATATGAAAATATGTACAATCCGGATGGCTTATATACAGGGGGAGAAGTCTGAAGATGTTTCCCTTCCCATCCAGGAAGTTTTTCCAAATCACAATGCCTTGAATAGCGTTGATTTCAAAGCTTAGGGGTCATAGATGTTCAAACCCCATCAACACCTCCTTTCTCTGCAAATCTCACAATTCTAAACTTCCACCATAAAACGGCCCAATTCTAACAAAGCCCAGAGTTGACGTAAACTCGGGGATGTTACCTTATTTGGTTCTGGCATGTACTTTTGTCACTCCTCGGGGGGGCGGGTATGAAGTGTCGACTGCTGTGCTGCTGACAGCCATGAGCTGTCCGTCCTCAGCCAGAGGAAGGGGGCTGGGGGCCGGTAAAGCAGGTGGAGGGAGGCACTGGGCCGCCTGTGTCCAGGCTACCTTCACCGGGCTAGATTCGGTCGCTCTGTCCCCTACCGGCTCCCCGCCCCCATCTGCCAGGGTTCTGGGACCAGCCTCGGAGCTCACGGCTCGGTTCTGTCACACTGTAGTCGAACAAAATCCCGAACAATTTTAAAATTCCCCCTGGACATTTTTTTAAGTATGAAAAGTTGGACATGTCCTGGAAAAAGAGGTCGTCTGGTCACCCTACCATAGCAACAATTTGATGTTTCAGAGAGTGAGTGCTTGTTGCTATGATGCGTCTTTGCTCAGCAGCTTCGCTTATTGTAAACCAACCAATCAGAGCACAGATCATCTAAATATTCATGATCATACCATAAAAGGAAGAAAACCTGTCGTTTCATTCTAGGGATGTTAACCAGACTTGCATTAGGGCTCATAGAAAGCCCAACCAATGTTACACACCCTATTCAGAGACCTTAAGGACCAAATACCCTATAGAATCATTCTATCACCCCTTTATAAAGTAGCCCAACAAAGCCTTGTTATGGTTAAGAAAACATGTAAATTGAACGAAAAGAACAGTTCCACCCTTTAGTAATAGGGAGTCATTAAGGTCTTTGTTGGCCTGTAATACTTGGTACTGGCCTATGCCTCTGAAAAGGAAGTCAAAGGGTCATTGTGAGCCTGGCTGACCAGGTGAGATGTTATGGCCCCCTGGTTTTGGCCGCCTGCATAGGGTTGGAGGTTGAACTCCTTTCCCTATGCAGGGGACTGCCTTTTGTAAGGTGATACTACGGTAAGTGTTAATATAAAACCAACACTTAACAGCTTTAATTGGATTTAACTAAGCAGATTATCTCTTTGGTGAAAATAACTCCATTATTATTGAAGCATCACAAACGCATCAACACTGGGACTTTACCATATTTGATTCTGCTGTGTAAACACAAAATGATATCTTAAGACATTTTGGAGAGTGGTATTACCCACAGTTAAATAAAATCCAGCACCAACAAGTCCCGAAGGACTTAGGAAACCCAACAGTGGAGTTTTGAAATAGAAGCAAAAAGTTTGGGTGGACAAGCGGACTGAAAACCCCTCTAGCCATTCATACCTGGTATTCGCAGAACTGTCTTAGAAAGTACAAAAAGAGCTTTGCTTAGATTTTTTTGCTGGATCAGTCCTCTGATTCATTGATTTAAAACTTTGGGTCAGATCATTGGTGCTTGTCTCTTCAGTAAATGTTGGCTGTGACTGTTTTAAAGCTAGAAAGCTAGATAAGTGGACAGGAAAGTGCACATCCAGAACCGACGTGCTGAGGGCTGCTAACCATTGTCATACATCACTGATGACTCTTTTCTAATACAGGCAGAGCTATTACCATTAATAGGGGTGTCAGCGTGTAAGCCCAGAGCAGGACGCTTCCTCTAAAAGCATCAGGCAGGGCTCTGTCACACTGCTGTGTCACAAACCAGTGACTCCAGCTGACAGGAAAAATCTTTTTGCTCTCATTGTAATTATTGACAGCTCTGTGAACGAGTGCTCATTCATCCAGTACTATTTCTCAGTCAGTGGGCAACTTTTCTATTGATCGGAGGACATGATTCAAACAGAGTGTGCAAGTAGCCAATCAAATAGATCCAGTTATGGTAAATTATGTGTGAGAAATATCAGTATCAGCTGAGCAGACAGTCTTAGATTATAAGCCTCTTGCAGAGGGCTAAGCTTTCAGACAGGAATTATAACTTCATATAAAGGTACTTTATCATCTATGAAACAAGGCAAACCGGTGCTCCAAGGCAGCGATCCTTTTTGGAACCTTTTCTATTCTGCTGAATAATATAGAGCATCAAATCTACCTCTATCTGACTACTGGAGCTACCCTTTTCTGCTTTTTGTCTTTTATTTAACCTCTTTTTTGGAGTGAAAGCTTTTCAAAGTTAAATTATTCTTAGTCTTTGAATATGAATTATGTATCCAGGCGTATGCATGAATTATACTATTATTAAAATATATTCATTTCAGTAAATGGGCTGCACTAATATGATGGTATTCTAGGGAAAAAACATTTATTTTGCTAATTGATTAATCTGTCAATCATTTTTTAGATTAACCAATCAATAATCAGACAGAAAAAAGTTATTTTTACAGAAATTAAACCAAGTGAAGCTACAGCTATAAAAATTAAGGAGTTCTGTGCATATTTATAGACAATAATGTCTTTAATGAAAAACGTTTATAGATTTTCTTTATAATATTTGTAAAAATACAGCTCTGAGTGGGTTGGTCTTTCAGTTAATGTCATGTGTTAGAGACTGAATACTGCTGTTAACAATTAATTGATCAGATTATTCGAGGCCATCAGACAGGAAGTTTCATCTGACGGTCATACAGCAGCTCTCGGAGTAAAAACAAGCATATCTTTGCTGTCATGCTATAGTGGCTCAGGTATTGGCCCAGACTGCTGAGGGTAAAGTTAGGTTTTGCTTTTAGATTTGGAGAAATCGTATAACTACCATGAGGAATTTGGTGCTGATTTAGGGATCTGATTTTTGATTCTCAGATTTAGGAGCCTGAGGGTCACATCTTCCTTTTGTTCAGCTGTCTGTTGGTCTCTACATGCAGGCTCACTCTGCAAGCTTTGAAGTCGTGTGTAGCTGATATGGAACATCTAGGATGAGTCAGCTCCTCTGGTCTTATCAGATTGTTCTGGCCTGCAAAACACTGTATTCCCCCTGGGTTGGGAGTTGGACTTTACCACAAGTGGAGGGGTTTAACCAACTTGCTGACTTTTTTTCGTGTAATAATAGAATAAAATGTGCAATGGATAGATGGGTTAGGGTTTCTAATGCAGCCATAACTCTGGTCTGTGTAGTAAAGAAAGAGCTAAAGAGCTAAACTCTGGATTTACATTCAGATTTTCATCTTATAGAAATACACCAGGAAAAAAGACTCCCAATGCCAAGCAGTCAGACTGGATGTTGTGTTGTAAATGTAGCTGTTGATGTCACCGTTTCTTGCTCTTTATCATTTATGCACTTAAACCATTTTTTAAAAGTGAAATACAGAACCTAAAAAAGAATAATGATGCCCTGAAGTGATTTTTATCAGGTCTTAAATTGTCTTAACGTTGATAAATGACCAGGCCAGTCCTCTAAAGTTTCTACTTTTTGGCATCTTTCATTGCAGTTAGACTTAGAGACTGTTTAATTTATTTATTACATTATTATTTATTACAGTATTTGTATTTTT
Source organism: Cyprinodon variegatus (assembly GCF_000732505.1). Classification (NCBI taxonomy): domain Eukaryota; kingdom Metazoa; phylum Chordata; class Actinopteri; order Cyprinodontiformes; family Cyprinodontidae; genus Cyprinodon; species Cyprinodon variegatus. Next base: position 275,293 of record NW_015151151.1, on the reverse strand, counting down.
CCCTGCATAGTGAGCTTAAGCACGTTAACAAACTAATGCAAAACAAAGCAAAAAATGTATGGAAAATTAATTGCAGCCAAAAAAAGGAGCTAAAGTCTCTATATGAAAGTAAGCACAGTTCAGAGCAGAAAAAATTGCCTTCACACATGAAAGGATCTCTTCTTCCATATAATGAGCTGCTGGGAGCAGACTTGATGCTGTGGGAGCAAACACTATTTTTATCCACTGAAATGAAACAGATAAACTTGAGTTTTATTAGCAAATGAGCAGAAATGTAATAAAAAATCACAGCTATACTGTGGAAAGATTATTCTCTAATGGACTGTTATGATGAAGGGGGCGCACACATAACACACACCCTCACCTGCACACTAAACTGACAGATTCGCTGAGTTGAGAAGGTTGATGCTATTTGCAGTAGCAGGGCATCAAGTGTGCAGAATGTATTCAGTGAAGCACTTGATCAACCATGCTTTAAATTGACTAACCATACTCACGTGCGCATAGAGTGGCAAAAATTCATTTTCAGTTCATTTTCAACTATACCGAAGCTGGAAAACTCTGCCTCCTTTTTATCTCATACTTCACAGTCTGTGAAACTGTTACAGGATGTGAGCAAAACGATGAAGAGGAACAAACATTTTGTGCTTAAATTCTTTTTAGTTTTTGGGGAAAAATTCAATGTTCAATCACAAGTAAAATGGTAAAATAGAAACAAAGCTTTTCTGGCAAAAAAAACTGATATAGGTTTAGATACAACTTTAATATGTTTCTTCGTGATTATTTTAATAAAACCGGCATCCCTGTAGTTAGTTTTTCTTTAATTCTGTTTAAAATTGTCATTTAGAGAAATACATTTTGAGAAAATAGGATTATTTCCTAAGGTCAAATTGGAAGACAAAATAAAAAACTGAGTACCTGCGTCATAAAAGTAAAAGTTCCTTTAGACGATAGTTGAAAATAAAAAAGCATATTAAATGGTCATAAAATACATGTATTGACTAATATATAGAAACTTACAAAGAAATACAAATTGGTATAAAGTAAAACTAAACTATGATTTAAATTTTAGATAAATGGAAATATTTATTTGTGGGGAAAAAATCAAAGCAAAAATATTTAGGTCTAATGTAAGCTCAGTCAGAATGAGCCATGTTATGGAATCTGTAATTAAAATAAATATATAGTTAAATCGAAAGGTCAAAGTCTTAAAAAGAATGAATAGGAACATTTTGTACAGAGTGGGCGACATGACATACATGGAGAATTACATGAAGCACTTAAGTATCACTGATGCCTGATATGAACCAAACAAATCTCTATTGTGGAGAATGGGTGCAAACATCGAGTAAATACAAGACTTCAACGAAATTCAAAAGGACATGCAAAACTGAGACACCAAAAAAAAAAAAAAGAAAAAAATAATACAAACAAAAGAAAGATGCTGCAAGTAGCAAAAACAGAATAAAGCTTCGGACAAAGCTACAAACTAGTAGCCTTGTAAACTAGCCCCACCCACCAGCGGCCAAAATCATTTTTGCCTGCGAGTGGTCTAGCCTCGATCAATGCCCCAGGCCCTAGAACTGGTTGGCCAATCACAACGCAGAGATGTGTTTTGAATCTTTGGATTCATGGAGCACTCCATTGAAAGTTAGAAGTAATCTTTCTGTTGCTGTTGATCAATAAAATTATTTTTTAAGATCATTTGAGAATATTGAAAATATGATACTCACTGTATAGTTAATTTACTGATTGTGTAATTAAAAAAACAATTTCCGAAGTTGAGAGAACCGCGGCAACCAGCGGAGCTCCGAAGCTATGGAATCCAGGGCTAACCACAGCCCATCTGCAGCGGCCCTCTCTCGGCATAGTCGTCTAATGGTCTAATGGTGATTTTTGACTCAGCTTTGGAATCAGATTTGGAAGGGTTAGACTTTGGGTTTTCGTTGAAATGCGCGCAGGAAGAGGCTCTACGCTCTTTCATTTTTAAGAAGGACGTATTCACCGTTTTACCGACATGCTGTTTGTTTCCACTCCCTCACAAGCTTTCTATCGTGCTTACTACGTCACAGTCAGTTGCGTTCATTGGTCAAAGCTTTGGCCAATAGGGACAGACATGGTTTGAAAAACAACGGGTTGTTCTCATCAACAATCTTCTGATGTCTCATTCATCTGGGCCAGATTATATTACACCTTTAATCTCACATTTAGTCTGGTTTATCAGGCTAGCAAACTAGTGCTGTAAAACAAAACGTGCTCCAGACCATCAGGACAAGATGATCATCAACTCGTATGAGTCAAGAACATACAGTATCCTTTACAAGAAATTCATGCATATGGACCAAACCATTGGCAATCGTAAAAATGTTTGCACCTAGAGTATATCTGGATGGAAGAAAAAAAAGATTTGCTTTTAAAACATTTTATCTCTCCTAGCATCCCATTTAGGTTTTTACTTCATCTCCTTCTGAGTACTGCAAATTACCAAGAACACTTAAGCCAGAGTGGAAGTGCGTTAGCACTAGCCATGATAAGTGCTATCGGTTTAGTGCTGGCAATAGGGAAGGAGAGGAACAATATGCTGTCTAGTGCCAATTCATTTAGAACAATTTAAGGCATTCTCTGGGACACTAATGCGCAAAAGCGCGCGTGCTGCTTCATTTTTGATGCTTGTACAAGTTTAGTTTTGATGTGTGGCTTAAGCCTCTTTGCTATTCTTGCTGCGCTTTGAAAAGTGGGTCTGATGCACATTTGCCGGAGCTACCCTATACTTTCTTTACCTGGAACAATAGCAGCTATATTTGCTGTTATAAGTGGGTAAAAAGTAGTTTTAATATGTTGAGAAAGTCCACTTGAAAAGTTTAATTTGTGCAGTCATTTCATCCAGAATACCATCCTGCCGTCAAATGTTATTTCACTGTCGGAGCCGCTCAGACCTCCATACACCGGCGGTGCGCTGTCACTGGGAATCCCGTTCAACAGTAGCCTCTGGCCAGGTTGCCTCTTTGCTGTTTTCCGCTACTGTTTGCAGCTGGAAGGCATTTCTCATGTACATAATCCAAACTGGCACTAGAATTAAAAAAATTCGAACCTATTCTGCCGGCAGATTTCTACATTTTGAGTTAATTTAGGCGTTAATAAACTGTTTCAGAGGAGTGATCACAGCGCTCTGCATCAGCAGTGCTGTCTCCGTCTCCCTGCCAGCTCCCAGATCAGCTTCTCTGATTGGTTAATGACATTTTTCAAACTCTAGCAGCTGCTGCTTCTGAAGTGCTTCATGCGTATCAGATGTTCAGGAGCTTGTGAAGTGGTGCTTCAGCTGCTCAGACGCGCTGCAGGATATTTTGCTGCACCTTGATGCGCGTCAACCATTGACTTTGCATGTAAACTACAGTAGCTGCTTCTGCTGCCTCTGCTGCTTGCTGTCTGAACGTAGCACACAGGTCTGGTCCACCATGACTTAATGTTTACAGTAGTTCCCCTAATGGACTGAAGCAGTTTTATTATGCAGTGCTTTTTCTTTAATCTTTTTTTGTGTGCTAAAATAATTTTGAGAGCGTTTTGTTTTTTTCAGCATGTTTTTTCACAGGGCTGCTCTCTGTTTATCTGTTATTGCTGTTTTTTTTTACTTGCAGCTGTTTTCACTATTGTAACATTTTTTCATCTTGTGCTTTCCTCTATATGGGTTTGTGTGCAAAGGTCAATTGTTTTTGTCAGTCCAACTTTTAAGTTTGCTAGTCTAGTTTTTGAATTTGCAGAAACTTTTGAATTTGCTGTAAATTCATGTATCCCCACGGCATTTGCACTCCTGGATGTATTTTATAACCACGTCTGCTGGCTGCAGAAACACTGAGTATCTCAGCTGATGTCATAATTACACATGAGCCTGTAGAGATGGGTTTGTGGGTCATCTGAGGTTAATAAGCTCAGAGCTTCTATCAGCCCATAGAGGATGGCATTTGCATTGTAGACCTGAGTGGCCTTGGTTATTTTAAAAAAAAGAAGAAAAAGAAATCCCAGCAGAAGAAGTATTTTTTTTATTCATCGTTTAGGTTTTTTTATTATTATATGGCAGCACTGGGTAGTTATCCATGAAAATCCAGCATATATCTTGCCCAAAACATTGGAAGATAAGGAAAATATGAAAAGTGACCAATCGTAGTTGTTTATACACCAGAATACTGTACGTTGTATTTGCTAAGTAACTCGTTCTATGGCCTTTTCGTACTACAACATTAGTTGTGTTTTTAGTTATAGCATTTCCATAAGATTTTATCTCTGCCGAATAAAGGGGTAGAGATAGAAGCAACATCCACATAAAGCCTGGAGAAAGATGCTTATCAAGGACTTTACTCTGACACTCTGCCCTTTAAGAGTCAGAGAATCCATTCTGCTGAATGCAGCTTTTTTAGGAAACGCTCTAAGATTGTTGGATTTTTTCTAAGTATGTCCTGAGGGACCAGCTGTTTAATGATGTGCACTTCATGCAATGAACCAACACTGGATGTAAATATAAGAACACTGACTGAAGGGCAACTGTTTCCATTCACCGAGTAATGGTCACTAAAACAGATGAATGGTAGCCTGATGGGCACTGGAAGGCCCCATGTCAGCAAATGCACTCCTCTTCTCTGATTGGTTAGGTTTAAGTTTGTGTTTTCTCCTTTTTAAAAAAAACTAAAATATTCCTAGAAAAGGATGGATGATTAAAGATAAAAAAGGCAAAAAAAAACTACTTAAATTGCTGACCTCTTGACCCCAAACACAGAGCCTCAGTTACTTTATTATAAAACTGGGCTACATCCCACTTTGCTGAAATGATTAGTTTACTTTTTACTCATTATTTTCCACTGAAGTATCACTTCCTGAAGCCTATTGACTTAAATGGAAAGATATTTCCCAAACTGTACAAAGTTGCCTTCATACCATGTGATGTACCAGAGGTGTTTACAGTACATGGTGCTGAGGGCAGGATTGTAGCAAATAGAAATGTCCACCATGTATGTCTTAGTCATTTTTAGGATGTCTCTCATTTTTAGGTGTTTCTGACCGTGACTGGCAGGATGTGCTCTCTTCGTCCTCTGACATGGGAGCTGGCTCGGAGCTCGTCTGCCTGGCTGTGTGTTTCCTGGACGAGGCCGCCTTTTACAGCTGCTTTTTGTATCTCTGCTTCTGTCTCCTTGAACCCCAGTCGGCCTCGGCAGATGGCCGCTCACACTGAGCCTGGTTCTGCTGGAGGTTTCTTCCTGTTAAAAGGGAGTTTTTCCTCTCCACTGTCACTACAAGCATGCTTAGTGTGGGGGATTGTATTTGAGTCAATGATTCGATGCAATCAACTGGTTTTCCTTAGATAGAAAACTTTGAATCAATTTGACTGGATTATCTGGTTGAACTGTAAAGTGCCTTGAGATGACATGTGTTGTGAATTTGGCGCTATAGAAATAAACTGAATTGAATTTAATTGAATGTCATATTTTGCTTCAATGTTGCGTCTTTATGGCCATTTAGAGAATAAAGTCATAAAGTGAGAGTAGAGCCATAATACTATGAGACACAATAGTTCTTTTAGTTGGATAAAATCTTCAATAGAGTTTTTTTTCTCATTTTATTTGTTATACTTAATAATGTGCAATTAACCCATGTAATGAATGTACAGAGAGTATTATCCAAAGGCAGGATAAATAATAGTAAAAAAAAAAGATTTGAAGCCATAAGCTTAGGTCCTTCGGCATTTGCTGCAAGATGCTACATATCTTCTATAAGCCTGTTGTGGAGAGTGTCATCTATTCCTCCATCCACTGTTTTAGAGATAATGACTTAAAAAAGATCAGCAAGCTAATTAAGAAGGCCAGTTCTGTTCTAGGAACTCCTCAGGAACCTCTGGAGATTAATTCACAAAGAATTCTGCATAAAGTGAAGAAAATTAAGGACAATAGTTTGCATCCTCTTCAGAAGATTTTTAGAACAACAATAGAGTGTCTTCATTAAGAGGCTCTTCAAGATCTGGTGCAGGACAGACCGCTACAGGAGATCCTTCCTGCCTACAGCTATCAAGACCTACACCTGTTTAAAATTAGCTTGTGGGTTACAGCAACATTTAATTTCCCTTTGGGATTAATGAAGTATTTTACATTTGAATTGAATGGAATTTAAAATGAGTTCCTGTACATTATTATACATAAAACAACAAAAAATACCAAGAGACACTATAAAAACAGAAAATAAAATAAAAAAGGGGCATTTTGAACTTTTCTTTTATTAAATTTCAATGAATTTATATCAAACAAACTTAAGCCTGAGCCAAGCATTTTAACTCAGGAGGAAGACTGCTCTCTTTTTATAATAGTTTACATTAAAGCATGCTGCTTCTGTAATCTCGTAATATCATTCCCGTGATGTATATTATTTTATTCTCATAAAACTCATATTGTGATTCAATATACAGAATAGAATAGAATAGGATACAACATTTATTGTCCAACAATGGGGAAAATCTGTTTTTTACAGCAGGTTATAGAAAAAATGGTCACACAAATATGGATGAATATCTATCTATCTATCTATCTATCTATCTATCTATCTATCTATCTATCTATCTATCTATCTATCTATCTATCTATCTATC